>NC_142393.1:1280000-1425000 GCF_059441095.1 Idiotropiscis lumnitzeri
CCCTACATATTTGACGGCCTTCTGTCAACCAATGATTTGTGCAGACGGCCAATCGGATCCTTTCACTCTTAATCTCTCTCTTGTTTGTCCTGTCACCCGTTTCAAAGTCTTTTGTTTTAAAGAAGTGATCATCTTCTGTCCTTTGCCAACACACTTGACCTGTTTTCTCATTAATTCCATCCATTTTTTTGTGTTTTATCCGCGTACGTGCCAACCCAAATGTTCTACAATAACAAAGCTTGTCTGTTTTCGCCTCTTTGGTCGAAAAAAAAAGTTATGCTTGAGTCGCACAAAAATAGTTAGTATTCAAAAGTCCAGTAGCGCGTATTTGGACTCCCCCCCCGCCCCTCCCTTCTTGATGTCGAATGTGCCTGAAATGTCCGATCTTTTTGCGTCTTGTGCAGATTTGTGTACTCCTGTTCACGTGCCTCTACATCGTGTCCTACCTCATCCTTGCACGCTTCAAGAAAACGGCAGAGTTTGTCACCGGTAAGTGAAACCGTTTTTTTTGTTGTTGTTTTTTGGATTATGTGGCAATAATGCACGGCCGACTGACTGGCCCTGATCAATTGGACATTTATAAAGCCATCAAATTGTGCGTCTGCATTGGCGTTCGGCCAATCTGTAAAGCATTATCCATCTTTGGGGGGAGGGATCCAATGCTTATTCTGTCGGAAATCTCTTTCTCCCCAACACTGACGTCTTACATTTGGAATGCATTCCACGGAGACGACGGGTCGCTTAAATGGGCTACACTGCAAATCTTGTCAATTCAACACTTCTGGTGTTAATTTTAATACTGACAAAGTGGCAATATGTTTCCACGCTGTGTGGTGTTAAAGCAACATTTACAAAAGTGTTTAATATTCAACACTGAATACTGTGTTACTGCAACAAAATGTAGTGTTGACAGTGCAGTATTAACGCCTCTGTTTGTGCCAACGCTGTTCAGTGTGGTTTACAAAAATACACCCTGCCTCACTACCTTAAATAAAATTCAGTACAAGATTTCAACTCAAAACAATTTTCTTTCATTAAATCGATTTTAGGCAGCTCATACAAAACAGCAGTATGGCACAATGTATTGTCGTTTGTTCAGAATTTTCTTGTGGGGAAAAAAATGAAATCATGTCAGACAGTGAACAAATGATTAATATTGCATTTGGACAATATGAATTAAGCAAAGCAGATAATGACGTCGCAGTTACTTGTAAATGTAAAGGTTTTTTGAGGGTTTCTCTGTCTCTCGCACTTTTGCTCGCTTGCTCTCTCTCTATCTCTCTCTGGAAATGTGCACATTCAGCTTTAATGAGTTTCAGTATTGAAAAATAAAATGTAAATCGGGACCATCAAACATAAGTTAATGTAAAAAGTTATTTGTTTTTATCATCAAGATTATTTGCTCTTCACATGCCGGGGAAGGGTCGGCACGGTGGCCAACTGGTTAGCACGATGGCCTCACAGTGAGAGACGGCATCGGGCGTGGGTTCGATCCCGGCTACGGCCATCCTGTGTGGAGTTTGCATGTTCTCCCCGTGCTTGCGTGGGTTTCCTCCGGGTACTCCGGTTTCCTCCCACATTCCAAAAAGGCCGATTGAACACTCTAAATTGCCCCTAGGTATGAGTGTGAGCGCGGATGGTTGTTCGTCTTTGTGTGCCCTGCAATTGGCTGGCAACCAGTTCAGGGTGTCCCCCGCCTACTGCCCGAAGATAGTTGGGATAGGCTCCAGCACCCCCCGCGACCCACATGAGGAGAAGCGGTATAGATGATGGATGGATGCCGGGGAAGGGTCAGGAGATGGAGTCTCATTGTCAACACTTTAAATAATCATCAGGCACAGAACTTTAAAAAAAAAAAAATGTCAATGTTTGCCTGAATGTGCAGGCAGTGCCACGGCTGAAAGTGCGGACAGAACACGCGAGGTCGAGAAGGCGTGTTCGGTGTCATGCAACTTTGTTTCCGGGCGATATCCCGTCGGATCAAGACGAGGAAGGGCTGGCGAAGAATGTCGTTCCAAGATAAACACCAACTTGTACTTTTGACTCGTCGCTTCGGGCTCTTTTCAAACTGACATAAGCATGTCGGCATCTTTTCAACAAACAAAATGCAAAGTTGAAGACTTTTCGTCAGCGACTCGTTGTCATGACAACCGGAAACGAGTCGGCTTTGGGTGCCCAAAGTGACGGAATAGTTTCGCGCGTCTCCAGTTTCATTTTTGCTCGTTTTCTCTCTGCGTGGTGGGAACTTGAAATGAGGGCGTTGCCTGTCAAAACAAAACCTCTGTCAGAACATTTGCACTTTTTGGAAATCAAACGCATAATCCAAACGATTACAGTCGTGTTTTTATTTCATCTCTGTCGGTCGTGGAAATCCAGAGAAGTGACGTTGCGCGCGTGAGATGAGACGCGTTGCTAGGCAGTTAAGTTCACGTTTTAAACCCGACATCATTCCCAAATGGATCGCTTTGGGATTCGCGTCTCAGGAAAACGCCATCATCGCCGCTCCTTGAAAGTGCGCAAGAAATAAAATGACGTCAGCGTCGACGGTTTACCATTGAAGTTGTAAACTGCTTCATGAGCATCTCGCGCTTGCCGTTTGTCAGCAAACGGTCCAGTTTTTTGTGCCATTTGAGGCAAAAATTAGCAGAGAAACAGAACGGCAAGCTGTTCTTAAGTCTATATATTAATTTTTTTCTGCAGGTAAAATGTCTCGCGTGTGCGATGTCTAATTATTTCAATGAATCTCATAAGATGGCGTGTTCGTTTTTGTCAAAAGTGCAAAAATGCTGTTTACATTTCTTTGGGCTTGCCGGTTACATAACTAACTCAATAAGTTTCCGTGTGCGATGTCCAACAGGCCAAGTTGTCTTGGCTTTTTTTTATTTTTTTTATATAAACCAGCTGGACTTGATTACTTTTCGCAAACAAGCGCTCCTACGCTTGCCGAGCAGTTTTTGCCCCGCAGCAAAAGCGCACTTGAGCAAAGCGATGCCGTGCTCTCAGCTCAACTTGTTTGTGGAAGTGAACTGCCAAGAACTGGTTTTGGGGTCGGCAGGCGTATTTAGTTGGCTCGCTTCTAATTAATGTCCTTTTGTGATGTTTGGCGGTCGCATTTTAAGCATAATCGTTTTCTGAAGAGTTGGCATGCTTAGTGACTTTTTTTTTTTCTTTTTCTGAAGACTCCGTCATACAAAGTGTTCCAAACCCTTCCCTCACGCCGTCTCTCAGGCCAGTAACAGACGACATTAGCTTCTTTTTTTTTTCCGTTCATTCTGCTACGATTGCTTCCTGCATGCCTTTGCTCTCCATGATCAGGTTGGACTTGACATACCTCCTTCACATTTTGCACTCGTGAGGTCAATGAAGACTTTCTTTTTTTTTTTTTTAACATAATGTAATTACGTTCAACATGACCTTTGAAATCAGAAACAAGTTGTCGTCGATGGAAAAACAATGAAAGGTATCACTGTGCTCTCTTTCAGATGATATTGAAGACGCGACCGTCAACAAAATTGCGTAAGTGAAAAACTCGTAATGATTAACTGCCTCGGGGCAATCTGTTCTCCCTCACTCACGTTGATTGGCGTCCGTGTGAGTGAGAAGAGACGCACGCATGCGACGCACTGAGCTCTAACTTTATTGCCTACTCCCGTGTGTGTGTGTGTTGATTGTGATTGGAACAGTCCAGTATACCTTTGCCCTTTGTCCCTACACGCTGGCACAGTCATACGGACCACTTTAGACTTTTACTGAAGCTGCTCTGCCGGACAAGTGTTGAAAAAACAAAGAAGCAAACGAAACCAAAACGTGACTTAGTTTACGTCTGACTTTTGTGAAAGCGCCTTTCTGGTGTCCTCCTCCAGGCTGTGGCTGTGTACGTTCACGCTGTCGGTTGCAGTGTGCGCCGTGCTGCTGCTGCCCATCTCCATTCTGTCCAATGAGGTGCTGCTCAGCTTCCCGCACAGCTACTACATGCAATGGCTCAACGGCTCTCTCATCCATGGTACTTTTTTTCATACTCATGTCTTACCTTTCAAAAGCATCAGCAACTGTGATTTAAGTGAAGATCTCAAGACCCTGTACTGGACTCCAAAACGTCCAAGTAGTGGAAAAATAGTGCCCCTCAGTGGTGCAATTTGGAACTGCAACGAAAGCGTGGAAATATTTCTTCTCCTCTTTTGTCAGGGTTGTGGAACCTCGTTTTCCTTTTCTCTAATTTGTCCCTGGTCTTCCTCATGCCGTTTGCGTACTTTTTTACGGAGTCTGAGGGATTTGTCGGCTCCAAGAAGGTAATGGTGCATCTTCTTTTTTTTTTTTTCTTTTTTTTTTTTATTTGATTTCTTTATTGAAGTTCCTGGCATGTGATGTTTTGTTTGTGCGTAGGGAGTGATGGCTCGAGTCTACGAAGCCGTGGTGCTGTTGTTGCTGTTAGCCTTGCTGGTGTTGGGCATCGTGTGGGTGGCCTCAGCTCTTCTCCATGACAACATGGCCAGGAAGAGCCTCTACGGTGAGTCTCCTGTGTGTTGACATCCTTTTGTGTCGCGACAACATTTTGACACCGTTTGCTTGTCACTTGCAGACCTGTGGGAGTATTACCTTCCCTACTTGTACTCGGGCATCTCTCTTTTTGGAGTGCTGCTGCTCCTGTGTAGGTCTCGCTCGTTGTCGCTTGGAGACTTTCAAGCCCTTCGACATTGTTGACGTTTGTGATTTTTGTTCTCCTCAGTGTGCACACCTTTTGGCTTGTCTCGAATGTTCAGCGTGACGGGAAGCCTGTTGGTCAAACCTCGGGTGAGTCACGTGCTTGATATTCAGCGAGGCTGCACATTATTTATTTGTTTATTAATCGGTGTGAGTGATGAAATGTCGCGTGACCTAGGTTGTTTTAGTAAACAAAATAACTCAAACTAAAATAGTCAAAATTGTTCACAAAATAATAACTAAAATTGACTTTTTTTTTCTGTATTTTTCTCTGATCTGCATCAGCTGTTTGAAGATGTCGACGATGCCCTCAGCTGCACCACAATGGAGGAGGACTCGCTCTCGCGGAAATTGAAGCGTGAGGAGCCTCTGACGCTTCTTGGGTCTTCTTTGTTTCGTTTACGTTACGCGCTGATTTTTTTTTTTTTTTTGTCTGGATGAAGGTGGCAGTTCTCAGTCCTGCTGGGTCAAGCTGAACGTCGAGGCCATGAAGAAAGAGCACCAAGCGCTCCGTACAAAGCGTATCGCCTTGGGTGCGTTTCACTTCTCCAACAGTATTGGCAACGTACGGCCATTGTTTTCTGACCAGGTTTCTTCTTCTTTTCAGAGACGCGAAGGAAGGCTTCGCCGTGGCAGAGAAACTTGGGCTATCCCCTGGCCATGCTTATGCTCCTCGCCCTCACCGTAAGCGTTGGTGACGTTCTTCCAGACGGCCAATGGCAGCCCTCGCTCATGTTTTTGCGTCTTCAGGTGTTGTGCGTTCTGATGGTGTGCTTCAACGTGCTGGAGTTGCTCCTCGACGAGACGGCGATGCCCCGAGGAATGGAAGTACGGATTTTTGTGCGAGCTTTTGCCGCACGTGTCTGCTGATGACAGCTTTTCTTTTGTGCATTCAGGACCCTCACCTTGGGATGGCTTCCTTCTCGATGTTTGGCTCGCTGGGGGCAGCCGTTCAAGTCGTCCTCATCCTGTATCCTCTCAACGCAACGACGGTGTTGTGACTCGCGGGCTATTTTTTTTCTTTGGTGATGCGTGCGTGGGGCCCAACGTTGCCGTGTTGTCCTTAATGAAGTCTGACAGCTACCTGATGGTGTCGTCCGTTGTTGGCTTCTATAGCTCTCCTCTCTTCACCGGCTTGGTGCCTCGTGCACAGGACACCAACCTCACCCAGGCAAGTTTGAATATGAATATACGACACACTGTTTTATGTTTCATGAACCCCTGAAATTGCGTGGAAGCCCATAATGCTTATAAACAACGACGCTGAAGGCAATTCATGGATTTCTTCCTAAAAAATATGATACATGTTTGAGGAATATTGCTGTAGATGTGCAAAGACTACTCCAGAAGCTTTGAGTGGGTGTATTTTCGTGGCCCAAACTTGTCGTTAAACGGAGGCAGAAGACATTGGACACGCCCACATCGTTTGGGAAGAGCATGATTTTATTTTTATTTTTTTTCTCACCACCATTTTCAAGCCTCATTTCATGTACTTGCCGATTTTTTATTTTCATTTCTTAATCATTTAATTTGTTAGGCGTTAACAAAACGTTTAGTTTTGTTTCCACCTCACAGGGACTTTAAAGAACATCATCTTGATGGTTTTCATCCACGTTACCACACTGACCAACCTGGCAGTTGTTTTCCATATTTACACCGGCTGCTGTCGCAAACTTCAGTGGTGTGCGCATTTGCTGAAGTTTTGTCTGCGTAGATTGTATTTAATCATCAAGGATCGAGAACATTGAATTTGAATTGCCGCTTGAGCCAAGTCGTGTAACTTCTTCCGACTACACCACAGGAAGAGCGCATGTGCATGTGAAGCATGAAAACAATCGTAAACTGTTTCTTTTCTCTTCCCTTTAGATGATTGCCAACTGTGTCTCTCTCCTCATCCTAAGCTCAGCCCTTCCAGTTTTTTCACGTACACTTGGTAAGAATTGAAAGAAACACTCAAAGGTAGTCATCATTTTGTGCTTGTAGTTTTGATAACGGCCACAAGAGGGCGCTTGCATCTTTTGCAAACTTGAGCGTTTGAATCATTCCTGTCTTGTGCTTTTAGGGATCACGCGTTTCGACCTGCTGGGAGACTTTGGCCGCTACAACTGGCTTGGGAACTTCTATGTTGTGTTTCTGTACAACATGCTGTTTGCTGGCCTCACCTCCGCCTCTCTCATCAAGACGGTCACGTGGGCAGTGCAGCGGGAACTCATCCGCGCATTCGGTCGGTATTCTTTTATCTGCGTGTCTTTACAAGTCCAAATGACAGCATGTCCGAACGGCGTGAGCGCTTCGAGCTGAAACGGAGCGCACTTGGATAGCCGTCAAGTTTCCCAGCATGGGCCCCATTTCCCTGTGGGCTGGCCGCTTTTCCTCAGATAGAAAGAATACAATTCGTACAGGAAAGTGTAAAAGGACAGGAGGAGAGTCAGATCCCCCTGGGGGACCTTCAGGCCCACCGCCCTGGACCCCTCGCAGCACACACAGCCACGAACCCTCCGCCCAACACAAACACACACGCACACACACACACACACACACAGTCCGCCTTCCTTACAATTCAGATAGCATCTCTGTGCTTAGGCCACCTCACTTATTCTTTCCCATTGCCTCCCAGTTCACTTTTGTTCCATGATTAATTGACTGTGGTTTCACCTAAAGCACTTTTTTCCTGGTTTCAGCTCTCCACCCTCCAATTGTGCACCATTTAATTTCATTGTCTGCCTTTCGCAGGTCTCCACCGACTGCCCTTAACTGTCTCACGCTCCACTGTGCCATTCAGACTCCTCCTGGCGAGCGGACTATCCAAAATCCAGTGACTTCTGCCTTGCCATCTTGTTGTGCAGCGCGTTGGCGACGAGGCGTGCGCTGAGGAAATGGGCCAAAAGTGACACGTCCACCTGACTGTGCGATGGGAGCTGTGCTCAGATGTTAGATGGCCAAAATCACACGGCATGCGCGTTCACGTGAGCCGAAAGACGGCCCCGACAGTTCCAGCCTGAGACGCGCCCGCGGCTCGAAGAGAGCCGACGTGAATGAAAGCCATAATTGACGGGCGCTAGCCCCAAAAAAAGAGGAGCTGAGGTCATGGCTTCTGAAACGTGTGCAAGTCAGCAAAACTATTTTCAAGTGTTAGGCTGAAGCTGTGAGATCATTTCCTCTTCCTGCTCCAGATTGAGTGAGTGCTCGCTTTCGTTTTCTCGGTGACTTCACCACACTTTATTCTCAAAAGGTGTTCCAGAATTTTAAGAGTTGAGATGTGTGTGTATACAGCCGCTCGATGAGCGGGAAGTTGCACAGAAAAAATGGGGCGATGCCGTAACGTGTACTGTGAGCTGCTTTACAATTTGTTTTGTTTTGAGCAAGTTTACAAAGTCAAACTTTCTGACTTACAAATATGCACAAAAGAAAAGCTTTAAACGTTTGTCTTCTGCATCGATGGCCACGTGGCTTTGACCAACCATACTGTGAATTATTATGTTATTTTTGTGGGGAAGTGCAATATGTTATAGCACAGTAGCACACGTAACTTGTAAAAGTCATTTTTAAAAATGTGTTCATCTCAGCTGCCTCTTGTAGGTGTGAATGTGTTTAGTTTTCCTGCTTGTTTCTCAAGAAGCCACTTTCAACTTTTGTTTAACTTCAGTTGCATCTTGATCAGCTGTCAAAGCACAAACGCTGATCCTCTGCTCACATTTGACCTTTTCTCCGCTGCATCATCTTGAGACGTTTAGTCTGACCAGCAGGGGGCAGTGCAGCTCAAATTCAACCTAACTTTTTTGAGCTCTTTGCTGCCCTTTATAATAGGCTAGAATATTGTTTGCATGGATCGTTCTGGGGATTCTCTCGCTTTTTTTTTTTTTTTAATTTAAAGCGGAACACTATTTACTTGTTAAATCATATGTAAGGGCATTAGAGGATCTTCACATCACAGAAGTCTTCTACCCCACCCAGCAGTTGTTTAAATTGTGAACTGTGATCCAGCTGGGACACCGAATCTTTAGAGTTGTTCTCAAAGATTGCCAAATAGTGCTCATTGTTTACTTTAAAACATTGTTGTCATTTTAACAGCAAAAACCAATAAACAATTGTGTCGTTTTTAAAGTGTTTTGGTTGCCTTTTCGATGATGACAAAAGCTTTGGGCTGATCTTGTGACCTCCACCCTTCTGGTTACACTTCTTTTAATCAGCTCAAGAAGAAAGCCTTATTTTGGATCGTCTTTCAGCGGCGTCCAGTCACGACGCCGCTCGAGCTGGAGCCCACGCTTTCCCTTTTTCGATGCAAGTGCCAGATAAAAAAAAAAAAGCAACTCGTATTGCCATTCTGTCCTGCATGGGCCCGCCGCCTCTCTAACGTCTCTCTTCCTTGCCCATTGTCCATTTCCTCACTTCTCAAATCAGTTCAAGAAAAGGGCGAGTCTTGATTAATTATTAATTTCTCTGGCTTGATTTTTGTTTGCATTTCTTGTTTTGTTTCGTTGGATGTCTTAATCACGCTTATTTTCATTGGGGTTTGTTTTGTGTTACATTTCCTCTGCAAAAAAAAAAAAAAAAAGGAAATGAACTCAAACGATGTATTTGTGCACATGTGGTGGCTGGTTGAACTCTGAGGAAGTTCCAGATTTGTGGTGTGTTGAGAGACAGGCTCGTGCACTTTTCCTCGGTCCAATTTTCATACATTTCTCGACAAATTCACCAAAATAGTTTGCTCGTGGAAGAACACTGTCACATGCAGCCATGCACAATAACACAAATAATATTTAACTTTAAAAAAAAAAACATGCCGTGGACCAGGCCAGCACAATCTGCTCATACAAATTATGGAATGAACAGACGTTTCAATTTGCCAAATGTTACACCGGCATCAGATTACTGTCAATCTGAATTTAAACAAGAATGATCGCAAGTTGGAGAGCTGTTGCACCAAGTTTACTGTCATGAATCACAGAGGACAAGACTGTCAAATTCAAAAAAAAGAATGTAAATCATGTAATGGTGCAACAGATGTTGGTTGTTCGGCTCCGTCTAAAATCTGCGCCAAGTACAAACAACATGGGAGGTTGTTTAAGGCAAAGATTCTGGAAGGATGACATCAAAGCGTCAAGATTGAAAAAGTCGAGCAATATGTGTTGAGAAGAGAAAAGCCGCAGCAAAACAAAAGGGAGGAAACGAGTTAATGTCATTTTTTTCCCCTTGATTTCAAAGCCACAAAGTTTTCTGTCATGTCTGGGATCTGATTTTTATTTATTTATTTTTATTTTATTTTATTTTTTTACATTAAATTTGAGTTGATTTCCTTCAACTTTCGGGGTGTGCCCCCGCAGCAAAAATCTTGGAGCATTCTAAAAGTGTGACCCACGCCGTCGGACGGGTTGTCGGGCGTATCTTGCCCAAGGCAGCAGACGGGCTGCTTGTAAACGGGACGTGATAGGCTATCTTTATTGTCAAAACATAAGATGGAAGGGATGAGGGGAGGGCGAGCCGATTAGCTTTCCTGACCGTGGGCCGTTTGAACTGTTTGCCAAAATGAATGAGACGCCGTCGCACCCGCGTTTGTGTGCTCGCAAATGAGCGAAGCCCTCGCAGGAAAAAGGCGAGACTTGCTGGCTAATCAACTGATAACGCCGCTCGCACATCCTGCGCGCACGCTCACGGCACGCTTGCTTCACACGGGAAGGCCTCTGTGATCGCTTTCAAATTAGAATTCGGTTGTTGTTGTTTTTTGGGGGCGGGTGACAGATTTGTGAATGGTTCTGAAAGTGAGCAGATGCTAAATGGAAAAGAATCAAAAATAGTCGCCCGGTCAGGTTGCCTAAAGAAGGAAGAGCATCGTATCTATCCATTGACCTGCCTGTCTGGGCTCAGGAAGTTCCACCCTTTTCAGTCTATTGTCTCTCGGCAATACAACATCTCCTCCTCAACGTCTCTCCGTCTACTTTAAGATCAAATGTTGGCGTGTATGCTTAACTTTGCGCTTAGTTGACGTGTATTGCCAATAAAAAGCTTGACCCAAAGTTGGATGCAACTCCGTTGTGGGCGTGCCGCGGCATCCCAACGCGCCACCCTGCCTCTTCCTGCGCTGATAACAAAGTGAGAGATGCCGCTGGGCAGAAAGAAAGAAAGGATGGGTGTTGGAGCACTGTCAGAACTTTGACTTTTCTTTCCCTCCGACCCTTCGGCCGGCCTCCGTCTGAGGAAGTGGAACCTGCACGGCGTCTTTTCGGCTCCGAGAGACGAGACCAACGCTTGAGATGTCAAAGCCAGCGTTGCGTTTGATCTGAAGACAGTCGAGTGTTTCATACGAGGCAAAATGTGGCGACGCGACACGTGGCGTGGCAGGAAAACGGAAGTGCCGATACGTTGTTGCAAAACTGTTTTGTGTGGGGAGGAAAGTAATTTTTGTCTCAACTGGGGGGAAATAAAAAAGTCAGTGATACTTTCTAGCAAACAAGATCACAACTCCAACACTACACAAAGGCAACAAACAGGCTTTGGTAATTATTAAAACACAAAAACAAAATTATTTAGCTGTAAAGCTGGCAAATTATTTTTTTCCTGGTCTAGGCGCCGCTTAGGTAAGTTGCTAGGCAGATTGTATTCAGCCAAAGGCAAGCACTGTCAAGAAAGCCACCGCTTTAGGTCTGTGCTTCTCAATTATTTTCTGCTACGCCCCCCCCCCCCCCCCCAGCAAGAAGAAAACAATTGGCGGCCCCACCCCGCAACCCTCTCCCCGCCACAATTATAAATATCATTTTCATTGCAAAACAAACCTACACCGTCGAGTAAATATTCACTGAGGACAATAGGCAAGGAGAGCGCCGCTGCCAACTACTGGGGAGGATGCGCAATTACATTTTATTGTAGTGCGGCAGAGAAAAAGCATGTTCCCCAGGGTTACACGCAGCCCCCCCCCCTCAGCTAGCTAGCTGGTGCCACCCTAAACGCGTATGAAATTGACACTCGGGCGACGCGAAACGGTTTTTGGACAGTTAAGTCAAGGTGTCGTCCGGAGCTAAGCAGAGGAGGAGAGATGTCATCTGCATTCATGTGGCTTTGCCGGAAGCTCAAGCACTCGGCCAGTCATGTGCTCCCATCCTGAAACGGGGGAGTAAAACGTTCACAAGAAGCAGAAGGCGGCAACAAGGGGGAGGCAGATGAACTGGGCGCCAAAATAATAACATTAAAAAAAAAAATACAACGAACGGATAACCACAACTTTATTTGCTTGCTTCCTTCCGTTACATTCTCAAATTGCTTTGATGAAACATGTCGACACGGAGAAGATGCAAATGTTACTTTTTGACTCATTGTCTGACTCATGCCCTCCGTTTGTGGCGGAGGCCGACATCTCTCATCTGTGCTGCCTGCGCCAGACTTGTGCGTGGCCTTGTTTATTCTTTCGGGCAGGAAAATGGTGTTTCACCGTGCCACCGCTCCCTACAACATCCTGGGATCTTCTGGAACCTTCCCCAGCGAGGATGCTTGTCTGCAACCTTTGCAAGAGCACGGCAGCCAATGCGTGCCTGATTTGTACGCGCATCGGGCACACGAGAAATCAGTCGCCATACTACAATAAAGTGTAATTGCACATCCACCGCAGTAGTGGGCAGTGGCGCTCTCATTGACCATTGTGCGCAGCGATATTTAACTTTACGGTCTGGGTTTGTTTTGCAAACTATGCTACTATTATTATGAACATGATGTTTTGTATAGTTGGCATTAACGGGTGGATTATCATCATGCAGTGTCATGGCATTAAACCCTTCAAGCAACCGATATTTGCACACAACGGATGGTGCAACTCATGTAGCCAGAGAACAACACTCCCAGATATATTTTCTTTATCCTCTGCGGAGAAAGACTCATTTTGATGCAGGTTTCTGTGGAGCTTTGGCTGTCTTCATGTATTGCCGTATTATACCGCCCCCAAGTGGCCAAGGTGTACACAGCAGAAAGAGTGGCGCAATGTCCGTTTAATTCAAGCAACAAATGTGGGGAATAATTTAATGATGTCATTATTGAATGTTATCGAAAGTGCAACACAATTCATTCATTTGTCCAGGGAATTACTCGAGTTACGAGCGTGTGGATGGAGCGAATTCAACTCGTACTTCAAGGTGCCACTGGACAATGATTCTTGATGTCAGATGAGTCTTGGCACTGCAAATAATTGCACCCGCCTTCTTTATAGCATTATCATCAGACCCATTTATTGGCTCTCCCTGCTATTGTTCTGAGACGGATAAAAATAAAGATGTTGTTTTCGCCACAAAGGTCTTGAGGCCACCAACTTGGTTCCTCCAACACGGGAAGTAAAGGAAGACTTTTTCGGGGTGTCAAGGCTGGACACTTGTTTTCTCTGCATGACCTTCACTTTCAAGTCCGTCTATTAATAACGCACACACTTGATTCCCTCCCCGCAAGAAAAATTTGACCCTTTTTTCCTGGTCATTGATTGATGAGCCAAAAGTGCATTTGAACTATTCCACCTCATTTGTCTTGTCGGTTGGATGCAAGCGAAGTGGCCTGATCTGATACGTCCGAAATGTTGGGAGTGGGAAAGGATGACGTAGGAGGGGGGGGGGCGGTTGTGTCATTGTGTTAACACAAGTGGACTAATCATATGTCCTGAATTGGAGGCGTGTGCTGTCCTGGCGCGGACGGAGCGCGCAGAGAGGAAGGGAGGGCAAACTGTTGCGAACTGGAATAAGAGCCGATGGCGGCTGCAAGGTGGCCGTGCACGAGACTTCGACGAGAGGATGACTTTAAAGCGCGTGCTACGACGCGCGAGGTGGATTTGCATGCAGGGAGACTTGTCGCGATGTGACAGTTGCAAGTTGAACATGACGTCAGGTGTCCAGGAGGCTTTTCATCAGCTGAGATACTCGAGCACAACCGTAACACGGGACCTTATGGAAATGTAGTGGAGGTTTTAAAAGCTCGGCAACTCGCGCTTTACACTTTCAAGTATTGCTTCATTTCAAATCAAAAAGATGTCCTAAGACTGGTTCAGTTTTGATGCTCAAGCGATCTGCGTTTTGGAATGGAGCAAGCTCGGACCCTGGCCTACATGTCCCCCACCCGAAGCACCGAGCCTCTCCAATGAAGCAGCCCGGCTGGGCCCGGAGAACCCGGCTGGGCCTGCTCGCCCTGTGGACGTGTCTGTGCCTGGCCCAAGGATGCGGGCCGGGCCCGGGCTACGGCGTCCGCTCCCGGCCCAGGAAACTGACGGCCATGCACAACAAGCAGTTTTTCCCCAACTTCTCCGAGAACAACTTGGGGGCCAGCGGGAGGGCCGAGGGCAAGATCACGAGGAACTCGGAGCGTTTCAACGAGCTGGTGTGCAACTACAACCCGGATATCGTCTTCAAAGATGAGGAGAACTCCAATGCCGACCGCTTCATGACCAAGGTGGGACTCACTTCCATTTCTTTGCCTCGTGAGATCAAATTCATCACATCAGCGTCATTCATTGTTTGCCACCTAAACACATTTGCCCTCCCCTTTCTTAAGATAATAATAATTAAATTTAAAAAAAGATGCTGAAATTACAATTCTGGAACATTCAACTTCTTTTCCTCTTTAATCAAACACTTTTTTATTAACAAAACTTCTGTGACTGGTGCACCCTGAAAACGGCTGTATTAGAAATAAAGTTTTTTTTTAAATAAAAGACTCATTTTTAAGACATCTGTTTGACGAGTAGGAATCTGCGAGATTGACTCGGGAGCCCAAACTTGATTTCTCACGCTTCGGCACATGCGATGGGAAAGTGATGCTTTGCCTTGCTTTGCTTGTTTAATAATAATGCCTTTATTAGTCCCACAATGGGGAAATTCGAGATTCGAACCCAGGCCTCCTGGGGAGACTGGGTCCGGAACGCGGCGCCTTAGACCACTCGGCCATCCTGGCAGGAAATGTGTGTGATGAATATCCGCGCTTGTGATGCGTGCCCTTCTCATGCCCACTTTGGAGTGTGCGTGCCCCTCTTTTGCCCAAACGTGAAAGACGCTCATTGTGCGTCACACTTGGAGAGAGGTCGCCTATACGAAATTCCCGCCTGCTGAAGTAATGGCACCGTTGGAAAAGCCACTATTGTAGTTGTGACAATGAAACGCCTCTCTTCAATGGCATTGGGAGGAAAATGTATCGAGTTTGCTTTCTGGCCCTCACTTTCTCACCCTTTGCTGTCACATTCCGACGTGCATGCCAATACATTTCCCCATCTGCCTCGTCCATCGCGCCGCTCGCTCCCGGGCTCTGATCCTTTTCTCCCACAGCCTCTTCCATCCTTCCACGGCAACTTTCTTAACTTCTCGACAATTTCTGCTCAGTCAAGGGAGGGAAGGCCGCAAGACTCGCAACATCCCGACGGATGAGTGCTCACTTTCGGCACCAACACCATCCTTCTGCGAATTTGCCGGGAGGCCCGTGGGAGGCCTCGGAGTCACGAATCAGCTGGCAAAGGCAGAGAATGGCCTTGATTATTCTGTCACCCTGTCAAAAAAGGCAAAGGAATGCGGCCGAGTTGAGACTGTAGCCTTTTCTCATTTCCCGATTGTTTGAGGAGGGAAAGGAGGAATTTCTGTGCCAGCAGACAAGCAATTACAACATGGGAGTGAAATTGTTGAAATAATGAGATGGAGTCAATTTCTTCATGATCACACTTGAAGGCGCTGAGGTGTGGAATGGAGTCACATATTGCACTTTGCTTCACCTCGTTCACAAATGAGAACAAGTTGCGCTTGAAACATGTGAAACGTGTCCATCACACACAGCACCGAAGATAGGACGCGGTCTATTGTATATTCACATGAATCGGATTTACTGGATACAAATTACATGCAGTTGCTCCAAGGTAAGCGAGCGATACACGAAGCGTGTCAAACTCAAGGCTCAGGGGCCATCTCGGGCCCGCCGCCGCTATCATGTCCAACTTCCATGATCCTTGCTGAAACCAATTTAGTTTTCACCGTCATTATGGCTCTCCGAGTGAAGCCGACACTACTTTACACTCACACACACACACACACACACACACACAATTAGTTCTGCGTCATATGTGGATCATCTCAGAGGAGAATACTCTGCTCGAGTTACATGGAGCAAAATGAATTTTGATAGCGTGTGGTGCTTGTAGTCAGAACTGAACCTAGAAGGGACTAGAGTTGAGTATTGAGTATTCTTCTATGAGGAGAAGAATACTAAATAAATCATTTCTATTGTGGTTTTATAAAATCAATACTGAAATTAATATTACATATTTCCATATGAATTGTTTTGGAAATGTAAATACAAAAGAAAATGTTTTCTTTGTTGTACCAGACCAGCTTCAATATATGTAGAAACAACCATCAGCACCAGCGCAGTTCTAAATTTCACAGCAGCTTCTGTCACGGTTAAGAAACGTCTTAGCGCCCTCTAGTGCTTAAAGGGAAGAATACACCTATTAATGCAGCCCGTCTCCTTGAGACAATTTAGTCTTTGCAGTGTTTCCCAAACCTGATACAGCCATGGGACGCATTTTCGCGGATGGATATAAATATGTCCATTTCCCGTGTTTTAATTTTCTGAGACGCTGATGACTTTTTAGACGATTAGACTGAATGCCCTCCTTGTGTTTGATTCTTCTTGTAGCGCTGCAAGGAATGTTTGAACAGGCTGGCCATCGCAGTGATGAACCAGTGGCCAGGGGTGCACCTGCGGGTAACCGAGGCCTGGGACGAGGATGGTCACCACCCGGCTGGATCGCTGCACTATGAAGGTCGGGCTGTGGACATCACGACTGACGACAGAGACACAGACAAATACGGACTGCTCGCCCAGCTGGCTGTGGAGGCGGGCTTTGACTGGGTCCACTACGAGACCAAATATCACATCCACTGCTCTGTCAAAGCTGGTAAGATCGCTCGTAAAACACACTGAAGAACCCTTTAAAGTGAATTTGGAGATTTGTTTCCAAATACATCACACATGTTTGAACGGAACTGTTAAAAATGTGCGAAGATTGACTCATTTGCGGAGTTGTAGTGTGTCATCATCAACACCGCTTATTCTGTACAGATTAAACTGTTTTGCTCCATTTCAGTTTATTAAATTTTTTGGGGTGTGGCCCAGTGATGCATTGGACAGCCAATTTGAGTTCCGCTAAAATTTATGAACTGAGCAACTTTCCTCCATCAGTAACTATCTGGCGCAATTGGGAGTTACTTAGTTGTAGTTACATTTCTGCCACTAAAGCAGTGCTTCTCAAATAGTTGGGCCGGCCCACCTGGTGTGGGGGCGTGTGACCCTGGGAACATGCTTTTTTTCCCCGCTGTACGACAATAAAGTGTAATTGCACCTCCACTCCTGTAGTTGGCAGTGACGCTCTCATTGCCCATTGTGCGCAACAAGTATTTACTCTATGGAGTAGGTTTGTTTTGCAATGAAAATGCTAGCGCGGAGAGTGGGTGGATTTTGAAGCCTCATTTTATATTTTGATAATTGCCCTCTCTGGTATCACACACCACAACGTTTGTTTGACTTTCGAGGCTTATTTTCCCCCCCAAATATTTTGATTCGTGTTGTCTTGTTTCTGTCTGCAGATCACTCAGTTGCGGTGGAAAAAGGAGGCTGTTTCCCAGGCTGGGCCCGGGTGACTGTTGCTGGCGGGGGCCAGAAGAGCATGTCGTCACTAAATCCTGGGGACAAAGTGATGGCCATGTCTAGCACAGGTCAAACAGTATTTAGCTCGGTCCTGTTCTTTCTGCACCGGGATCAGGAAGCCCGTGTCACTGTTCTGTCTTTGGAGACAGAAGATGGACATAGATTGGCCGTCACGCCAAACCACTTGGTATTCTTAGACCCCGACTGCACACTTGACAAGAGCAAGTACCAAGCGCGGTTCGCCAGCAAAGCCAGAGCCCAGGAATGCGTTTTGATCCAAAGAGCAGACGGTCAGATACGTCCATCTCCAATCACTTCCCTTTCAGTGCAAGAGGCCACAGGAGTGTATGCACCGCTGACAGAAGATGGAACTTTGTTCGTCGACGGGGTGCTCGTGTCCAGCTACGCACTGGTGGAAGGCCACATACTGGCACACTGGGCCTTTGGACCTCTGCGAGTCATCTCCTCATTCCAGCGCCGAATTTGGGGCGGAGGCACAACACAGGAGCAGATGACTTGCCCTAACACAAGCTCACTTCATCATAACACAGATTTCCCTGTGATAAATAATTCTCCTTTCAGGCATCAGGATGTAGATGGAGGTCGGAGAACGGAAATGAAAGAGAGACTCAACCGTCAGACATCCAATGTGCACTGGTATGCTCGAGTTTTGTACACTGTGGGATCTATCATTTTAGACTCAAGCTATTTTCACCCTTAATCTATATATAAAATTATATATACATTTTTTTCCCTTTACAGCAACTGCATAACTAACGCGTTCTTTGCTTGTCTCCGCACTGGGTTGTTTGTAATTATTATTATTTTGAATATGGATATTTTTTTCACGTGCATTAGAATTTTGTCAAATCAATAGATTTTTTTTATTTTTTTACCATCTAAAATGTAATATATATTTCATACTTTAATAACTTCACCATATGTATTGTATGTCTTCACTTTTTGTCATCAAAAATTAAAAAGTAATTTAACGCGTTTTCTGTTGTTTTTAACACTAAAGTTAAGTACGTGTTGTACTTCCTTCTTCTTCTGTGTGGCCGAATGGTAGTTGGCAAGCTACCTTAGCGGCGCATTACTGCCACCACCTGATTTTGTCGTTCCACTGCAAGGAAATCAATGTGACTCTGGCGGCTAGATGTTGTCAAGTGTACTGCTGCCGTCTAGCGGTGGGAGGCCCTCTCATCTGGTCGCAACTACCAATCTTTCAACACTGAGCACCTGTTTGGCTCAAGTAATTCACATGTAACGTTTAAGCAGGACTTTACATCGACATGGCTTTTAATTTAATTTATGATGAAAAAAAATCTCCTCATGAAGAACCTGGCCTTGTACAGCTACCCTAGATGAGGTGACATGAAACGTACACATTTCATGTGGAGCACATGCCACACTAAACATAATGTGCTCAAAAACCAAGTGAGTTAGCAAAATAAAAGCACATTTGACCAACAAAGCTGAGCACGGAAGACCCAAATTGAGTCAACGACCTGCTGGTTCGTGCTCTGTTGTAAACATCTGTGGAGGTATTCAAAGGGATTATCCTTGAGATGCAGGAGGCAGATGGGAGGAAAGGGAGTCACTCTGTTGGCCGACGAATGGGAGGAATCGGGTGCTCTTAATACCAGCCTCTATTTTCAGCCATTGGCCAATCAGCCTGTCCTCCAACCGGAAAAAAAAAAATCTAATCCAATCTTGCTAAAGCTGAAAGGGGAGTTAACTAATCCCGTGCAGAGGCCTAGTAACAATCTATTTTCAAAATGAAAACCTGCACGCGTCATACACTAATGTATGTAAAGGCAAGAGAGTACAGACACTCATCCGCGACATCATTATAATGCTTTTGTTTGAAACTGCATAATTATTCAGCAATGGATTTGGTTGACAGCGTGATAAAGGGTCATCATTTAACAGGTTGTTTTGATGAAATTTGTCAAATGACTTATTGGTCCGAAATAAGGGTCACGCAGAGGTCTTCACGCACATGCAACAGTGCAAAGTGGCAGGGTCAAACTGCAAATCAATCTCCCCTGCAGCAGGTGCTGCCGACTGCACGTACAGTAGGCAATGCAGTCCTTAGATTGTCTTGACAGCAATATCGCTCATCAGTATTATGATCAAGGTGGTCTGCAGTCCAGATCAAATCATAGAATACACGTTGACGTGAGCAAAACATTTGGTTTGGTTGTTTGTGGAAGATGTTGCAGTTTTCAACCAAACTCGTCTGGAAGTTGGGTAGCATTCATTTGACTGTGAAGCAAGGATGTACATAAAGTTATTACATCATTATAGTTTGATGTGTTGTTGTTTCACACAATCGAGCAGAATCGGGATCGCTGTAATTAAATAATGTTTATGGCAAATTTATTCTCACATTTGAATTTGACGGCTTCTTTTTTTTAAACATTCAAGTCACCAAGCCGCTGCATCCGTCGCACGAAGATAGTCGTGTTCCTGCAATTATAACAAGCTCATGAAAATGGCTTCCATGCTTTGGAAAATGTAATGACCTCCAGTACTATCGAGTGTTAATATCCTCCATCGTGTTTCCGCGCGGTGCTTGCCAAAAAGCTCACTCGTGTGCAGCGCTGTGCAGGAAAAGATAAACAAAGCACAACAGCAGTTTAATTTTAGACGCCCTAACGTTGACACATTAAATACTCGTTTCGCACGATCTGCTCATTTTAGAGCGCTGCTAAATGTTCAACTTTTGGCGCAGTTTGCTCAACTGTGTAACGTTGTATGTGCGAAGGGAAAAAACATGGCATTTTCATGCAAAGTTAAGTGGCGAGTCCATTATGGTGCCTTAAAAAACACTACGCTAAGTCAGTGTTGATTTTTTGCACTATTCCGTGCAACTACGACCTCGCGAGAATGATTTCTCAACACAAACATGCAGAGGCTAGTTGTTAGCATTGAAGCTACATCCACAAGCCCGGTCGTGTAAACGGAAAGAAAACATCGAACGGGACCGCAGGAGCACTACGAGCCGCATCGGAGCCTCTTGACGCCGGTGGTGAATATGTGCCTGGGGCTAGCAAGCTGAAGCGGCGCTTGGCTCGCCAAGCCAGCGTCCCCCTCTCCCACTCTCTCTCTCGGCGGCGTTGAGTCAAGTGTACACAGTACGAAAGCAGGGCTAGAGAGCAGTGAGCGAGGCGAGCTCGGTCTTACTCGGCAGCTTTCCGCCTGTGTGCAGTGTGCACTTCCCCCACCTTCTCTCTCTCTCTCTCTCTCTCTCTCGCTCCAGCCGGCTAGCCGCAGCGTTAGTCCGGTACAGAAAATGAAGCGACCAGAAGCAATACGGGAAGCTGCCGTGAGGCTCTTTGGATTTTGCTGATGTGTGAGGAGACGCTTTTGTTTTCGTAAGGTCAGTAGCGTCGACGGCGACTTAAGTCAACTTCTCGTGCCAGGCGTAAATAGAGACACACTAACCCTGACCTTAGAACGGGCAATGTTGGCTCCGCTCTCGGTAGCATTTAGCTGTTAGCTTGTAGCAGCAGATGACGCTGTCTACTTGCTGGAGTACTAGCCGTGTTACCTGGGCGCTAACTTGGGCTTGGTTCCTGCTCCGCGGTGACCGTGTCCAGGGTGTTTTAGTCCAAGTTAGCAGTTATCATTTCCAGGAGTGAATGCAGTTATGCATGCGACAAATCGTAGTTTTCGCAGTTTTGGCTCTTCGGGACACTTAGCTGCTACGTCACCGTCGCTAGTTGCTCGATTTTCCGTTTCAGTCCGTCGCTAGGGATGTGGACTAGGCTATTTGCTGGACTCGTTCGAATCCCTCAAATCGTTGTTTACATAGAATAGTAATTGGCGTGGCTGTTCTCATCGAGCTGTGTGATGTTCAGTCTTGAACGACAGCAAGATGCAGATGTTGTTTGACATTATCAGCACAATGGAAGCATATACGATCACTATGAAACTTAATTTGTTTTTTACTTTCAGTGTCAACCCAGCTAACCAGGACGCTATTTTGCCATCACTCACCACTTTGGCTAAACACTATCGAATGCCTTTTGGAAACAAAAGCCTACGGAGCGCATTATTTGACTGGCTATGCTGTCGTGAATTATGTGTTGTCGTTATCATGGACTGTTTCGACTTGTCACATTTGTTTCGAAGATGTCGTCTCAATCCGCTCACCCGCCAAATTCACCGAATTGATTACCTTTAATTTGGACCAAATTGCGCACATTTAAAATTGAGCTCAAGCTGTATTTGGTTTCCGTTTGTTTTTAAAACCAGCTGCTGAAATGTGCACGATAGTGTTGTTTATACGCGTGATGTTGTTCTTGAACAGTTTAGTGCATGATGTTTATATCTTCAATGCATGACAAACACGTGAAAATTATTCGTCCGTCCATCAGAGTATTTTTTTCTTCCGACTGCCTTACAAAATGCGTTTTGCGTGCGTGTGTGTGTGGAACTGGCAACCCATGTTACATTTTCACTTCGAAGTGGCTATACTGTTTGTACTGTAACTTGACGGCAATTGCATCTAAGTTGCAGAACATAACACATTATGTGATAAAATTGGCGCGGCGTTCATTTGGTTTATTTTCTGACATGGGGGGGATTATAATCATACGGCACATATTGTAGACGCTGCCATGTTATCATTCCTCGTCTGAAGCGGAGTTGAGCTGCGTGCAAAAAGTCGCTTTCCGTCGACATCGACGTTCGGCAGAAGGCCAGATCGCACGCCACGACTCGGTGTTATTTGTTGTGCAGCTGAAACAATAGCGAGGCCGTCGTTTGATTGACTCGACTGTACTGTACTTGGTCGACAGCGTGAAGCTCCGAGCGGAACTTTAATGTGAGCAACTTTGGTTCCGCACGGCAACAACAGCGCTGCAACAGGAAGTTTGCAACGCGGAAGTTCTCTTTTTCTTTGTGTATTAAAAAAAAAAGAAAAAATAAACATTTATTTGAAACAACGCAATTAGTGCTTAAAACACTTTCCCTTCCTTTTGTGTTGCCATCCAAGCGGTTTGCAAAATGCACAGCGGGGTGAATAAGCACTTGATGTTAATTTCTGTGTATGGTCTTCCTCTATTCCTCGCGCTCATTTGCTCAATTTGCAAGCAGACTCGATTACAGTATTGCTCGTGCTAATCAATGACTGACTCCAAGGCACATTACCTTTGGACAAAACTGGATGCATTTTATGCATGTTTAAGTATTTCTCAGGTGGTTAGTGTGAAACGATTATTATTATTGTTATTATTTTCAATATTCTTTGGTGTTATAATAGGCTTATTTAGCAAGGATTGTAATCAATATTTACATTTTCATATGAAAAGGTCTACACGTCCTTGATAGCTAGCTGCATGGGACACCATCTGTTCTGTTCAATTTGTATAGTGTCATTTCTGAGCTTTCACTTTAGTCACTGCAGGTCATATTTAAATGTATTCTGGTTGTTAGCATACTTAATAACAGTCATATTGCATTATTATAAGGTGTTTTTATTCTGACACCGCAGATCTCTGTCAAGGAGGTCAAAGTCAGTTTGGGGGGATGGACGAGCAGAAATCAAACTGCGACGAAAGCGACTCTGAGCCAACAGGTAATCTGAACGCCTTCTGCATCTTAGCAATATGTTTGCATGTATGTTTGGAGTAAATACGTTTTTTTAGACTCACACCTGTAATACATTGTACTGTAAAATACTTTTTCCCTACTTTGTGCTGTTTAAAATTAGCAGTTGGTTCACCACTTGGCCTGTCACGATAATTACTACGTAATATATATTTTTACTGTATGAAGAAAGTAGCAGCACAACAAAGTCCATTTAAATCGCACGGAATTTGTTCAGCTGGGAACAAAAAACATGGCAAGTCTTAGAGGACCGTGCATTTCCTGATGGCTTGCAATTAGAACGCGCGACTCTCTTTAAAGCCAGAGCAATGTCGTCATTCATCACTTGAAAAACCAACGTTTTAAGACATGCTTCATGCTTTTCATAGGCAATATAAATTGCAGAAACAATACAATTCCCAAACAGGAGGAGATGAGACCTCTTATTTTACTCTGCCACTACGTGTGTGTTACAATTTTTTTACGTGCAATTTTTGTGAATGGAGCCCGAATCAGTTTTTTTAAGATACAGCCGACGCCCATATAATCGTGGTTTAGCACTCTCAGGTTTACATATTCGTAGATTTGTTTTCAATATTTTTAAAAAGTTTTTTGTTTGTTAGGTTTTCCCAATTTTGTGTGGCCAACATTTATTGAATGTTTATGAGCATTTCTTGAAAAAAAATGGAGGCTTTGGAAATTTTATTTATTTATTTAGAAAGTCTTTCCCCTCATTTAAATGGCTGACAATTCTGTATTGATTTTCTCTATTTGCGGGGTGGCCATTGTTCCCATCTTCCACAACTAGCGGGTGTCGACTGATTCAACTGTATTCTATTTATTGTTCTACATTTCAAAGAGAATCATTTTAATTGCTGTTAAAAAAAGGATGTATTTAATCATATCAGTGACATTAAAAAAAAACATCAATGATACTATCCCCCTGTGATGCTAGTTTCTGGGAAATGTATCGTCCTAAAAAAAAATGATCGCAACAGGCCTATTGACCACAGTTTTAATGTGTATTTATTCTTTGTTTTAGCTGATGATAACGCTCCTGTTAGACAACTTGAAGAGTCTCAAGCTCACCTTGCTGCTGAGGATGTGTCCGATCCCACTGCCGCCTCTTCGAGTCCACCTGCGTATGTTCCTTGTTCGCGTTTCTCGTCTGAGCTTCTTAACTGTTGACAATATTAACCGGTGAGCCTTTGCGTGTGTTTGGAATAGAGAGTGCGTGAAGGCTTGTGCTCTTTGCAACTGTGTGGAGCGCAGCCTTCATGGACAACGGGAACTCCGACACTTTGGGTCAACGTCAAAACCGTCATCCCTGCAGCCATCTGCTTCTCAGCTGCCACAGCCTGGAAATGATGAATTGTCTTCCATCGGATTTTCGGACACCCCCTGTCTGGCGTCACTATTTGATGACTCAGGTTAATTTCCAGACACCAATTACTACCACTTCAAATCCGGAGATGATGTCAATTAGAAAATACAGGACTCGTAGATGTGAATCCAAGTTTGCCCGGAGATTTGATGACCTAACGATGCTGTTTGGAATGCAGGGGGTTGTTGGGTTCATCACTGGTGTGCGGTGTGGTCTGAAGGAGTGCAACAAATGGATGACGACGGGTTGGACAATGTGGAGAAGGCTGTTATCTCAGGGACACAGCGGGTAAGTGCACAGTCTATAATGCGGATTGAGGACCATGTTTGGAATAACAAACGTTTTCCTAGTGAAAGTATCACGCATGATGATATTTGGCATTGGTTTGTTCCAGCTTTGTGCATACTGCAAACGGCTGGGTGCAACCATTCGATGCCATGCTGAGGGTTGTTCAACCTTTTACCACTTCCCCTGCGCGGCAGCGAGTGGGTCCTTCCAGTCCATGAAGCAGTTGGCCCTTCTCTGTCCACAGCACATCGACAAAGCCGAAGAGTTAGGTAAGATGAAATGCATGTTCACGCGATTGCGAACCAAGTTACATCACGGATGCTCACACAAATAATTACAAAATGTTTTCAACTGTACAGCAAGTTCCTCATCTCGTCAGTTATTGCTGATCATAATTCCATTTGTGATTTGGTTCTCCAGTGAAACTTCCGTAACTTTGCTTAAAAATCCATTTAGGAAATTGACACATAAAATATACACAATTTCAACACTTTTTTTCGGAGCCATTAAACTCAGGATACATGCAAGCTGTTTTCACTTTAGCAATAGTGAAGATTAAGTCATTTTTGTCTGTCTGAAAATAAGCATGTCCAAAGTGAGATGATGATGATTAAAGAATGTATTGCCTCACTTTCCTGTGAATAAATACACACTTCCCCTAACAAGATCAGATAAAAGTTAATCAGAAATGAGGGGGTCAGTGAAATGAATGTTGCCGTTTTCTAACCCTAACCCACGCTGCTGCCTGTCTATTTTTTTTAGCTGCCAGCATTAGCATCGTGTTGCTTAAGATGAACTACGACCAACTCGAGTTCATATAATGATCTGATTCTATATTTTGATGTTCACAGCAGGGGAAGAGTCTTGGTGTGCAGTGTGTGACTCAGCAGGGGAACTCACAGACTTGCTGTTCTGTACGGGTTGTGGCCTACATTATCACGCGGCCTGTTTAGAAATTGGGGCCACACCCATACAGCGGGCTGGATGGCAGTGCCCGGAGTGTAAAGTGTGCCAGACCTGCAGGTGAGTTCAACCCTGTCAATGCATTTGCGCGCAGTTCAGTATATGCTTAATAAGCCATTTGCATGTCCTTTGGAATTGCCGTGATGTCACTCATTTGCGTTGTTTTCATTCTCCAGACAACCAGGTGAAGACTCCAAAATGTTAGTATGTGACGCCTGTGATAAGGGCTACCACACCTTCTGCCTGCAGCCCGCCATGGAGTCCCTCCCCTCAGATCCATGGAAATGCAGAGTAAGTCACATTCATTGTCTTATAAAGGTGAACCCTTCCTTTCAAAAAGGAAGGTCGCTTTCTCGAGAAAGCATTTTCCAGTTTAGTTGACGGCTTTTTTTGATCAAGTCTTTTTCTCTCCGTTATGTGAAAATTGTCAGAGGTGTCGTGTATGTATGGAGTGTGGCGTTCGTGGACTGGTGTTGCCTGGCTCCGCGCAATGGTTTGACAACTACGCTGTGTGTGAGGCCTGCCAGCGTCAGCGTAGCTCAGTGTGTGGCGTCTGCGGCAAAGCTGCGCACCCGTCTGTGGCTCTTCAGTGCTGTACCCTTTGCCACAGGTTTCTTTTGCCTTTGCGCATATACTGCCCATCTGTGGCTTTCAGTCACATGTGGTCTTTCTGTAATTTATTCTATGATCTTTTGTCCTCTCAGGTGGGTGCACAGAGAGTGTGAGCTCCCAGAAGTCAAGAGCGTTTGCTTGCTTTGTAAGGCGGATCCACGTCAGCAGGAGCGTCTCCCCGAAGCGCACACGGCAGAGACTCAAACAGCTGAGGTGGCGGATGAGACGGAAGGGCAGATCCAGTTGGTGGAGATGACAATCCAAACGGAGGCTGACATGACGGTGGAAGAGCCGACAAATGTGCTACAAGGCCAGGGAGACTCATCTGACATGGGGTTTGCAGAAGCCACTGCTGAAGACGTCACACCCATGGACCTAGGTCAGTACGTGCCCATCACAACGAGTGTTGTCGTAATGTCACAATTCAGACTTCAAGACTATACTTGTATAAAGCACCTTGATAGTAATACTGAAACGATACATTGACGAAGAGGAAAGTTGTGTGTGTGTGTGTAATAATAATTATATATAACGTGATTAAATATTTTAACTCAGTTTTATTTGTTTCAAAAATTAATTTGCATAACCTGCAAAGCCAAAAAACCCTGTACCATATTAGCTTCACTTCTTGAACACATCATTTTAGAACAAAAAACCTTGCTTAAGTTACCACTGGGCCTTGCAAGCCAACACTGCTGGCGTGTGGTGCTTACAACTAAATGCACTGCATAAGTTTTGAGAATTGTTTCTCAGAAAAATCCCTGTCAACATTTAAATCATATTCACGGATCAAAAAAAAGCTTCACAAAAAACAGTCATAGAAAAAATTCAATTAATTGCAATTAATTATGGATTTTTTTGCAATTAATGAGTTAAAATGTAATGACTTGACAGCACTAAAACACACACACCAGTTAAAAAGAAATATTTTCGTGTTTGTCGCGGGCCTTAACCAATTCTCCTCTTGTAGGTGCGGAGGCTGTTGTTCTTGGGACAACGGATGTTGGTGACAAATTGTCAAAGGAGGAGCTGAAGATAGACAAAGACGACTGCATTTCAGAGTGGTCTGCGGCAACATTTGAATCTCCAGGTAGGAACGGCCAACTGTCCACCTGCATTTTTGTACATGGACAAAAGCGTTCTGTGGTCAATGGAAGACTTGTGAGCGATTAAAGTAATAACATGCATTCCTTAATCCTAGCTGAGGAGTGCTCGACCAAACAGGGTACCCTTTGTCTACCTGCTGATGAAAGGCGAGCGGAAGAGGCAGTCAGCCAAGTGATCCAAGCTGACTCGAGACAGTCTCAAAATCCTGAAGTTGAAGAAACACTGGAGGGCCCAGAAAACATGGAGGTGGAGAAGCCGGAGAGTCTTCTTTCTGTGGATCGGCCTCTATCAATAGCATTAATAAAGGCTGCTTCGAGTGGCTCCCAAAGTGGAGAATCTTTCAGTAAGACGCTGTCAAAGTATTCGCCTTCTCGAGCGTCTTTAGAGAAAGCGGAGCACGTGCACCCGTCTGCTGAGCGGCACACAAGTCCATGCCAGGCGCACCAGTCGTCTTCTCATCTTTTACCATCCGACACTCAATTAGGAGCCTCTATTGTCAACATGGAGGAGAGGCTACTACCTCACTCTGAAGAAGAGGAGGATGAAGAAGATGACGATGAGCAAATGAGAAGAGAAGGAGATGACGTGGACATAAAAGAGGAAGCACAGGAGGAGGAGGAGGAGGTGAAGCCGGAATTGCTTCTGGATGAAATGTCCAACATGAGTCACGGGGACGAAAGTAGTAGTGGTTTCCTGGGCTCTCCCGGAGAAGCGGATCCTCACCTTTCTATGGAGCTCGGCCGCTCTGAAACTGATGACTCGCTTCCATTTGAACCTCTTGGGAGTCACGCCGAAAAGGTAAAGCGCAGGGGATCCCCCGGCCGCTCAAGGGTCAAACAGGTCAGCGCTCACTCTTAGACACCTCTTTGTTTACCTTTGACAATTTGAGAAAAGAAGCTGACTTGGAGTATTTTCCATAGGGTCGAAGCAATAGTTTTCCCGGGAAACGTCGACCACGTGGAGGTGGTGGAGGCAGAGGGCGGGGTGGCAGGTCTCGCCTCAAAGCCATGGCCTCTTGCATTGACGCCTTTTTGGTGAGCCAAATTTTGCATTTGGAGTACTGGAGGGGAAAAAAGAATGACAGAAAAACACTCATTATTTCTACTTTGTTTGTTCTTCCCCCTGTCCCTCACACCTGTTCACAGCTAAGCATGACCACAGACTCTGGAATAAGTAAAGAGGAGGATGATGAGGAAGATGACACCATGCAGAACACGGTGGTTCTTTTTTCAAACACAGACAAATTTGTCTTGCTCCAGGTACAGCACCTTCATTTGAAATGCATTCATTTGTATTTTGGCATCCTTGTCACTGTTAAATGCCGAATTTCCTTTTTTTTTTCCAGGATATGTGCGTTGTATGCGGCAGCTTTGGGAAGGGGGCGGAGGGGCAGTTATTGGCCTGTGCGCAGTGTGCTCAATGTTACCATCCTTACTGCGTGAACAGCAAAGTAAGCAACCCTTTTAATGTCTTCATTCCCTTTGTCACACACCCGAGTCCTTTGAAAGGCATGCAAAATGAAACGCTCTGTCTTCTGTAGATCACAAAGACAATGCTGCGCAAGGGCTGGCGCTGTTTGGAATGTATCGTGTGCGAAGTTTGTGGCAAGGCTTCGGACCCTTCCCGTCTGCTGCTATGCGATGACTGCGACGTCAGCTATCACACCTACTGCTTGGACCCGCCCCTGCACACAGTGCCCAAGGGAGGTTGGAAATGCAAATGGTAAAGATGAAGAAAAAGGAGGGGGGGAAAAGGACCTGTGAAAGCTTTGTTCAACCTTGTAACTTTGAATGGGGTCAAATGGAAATGAATTTCTGTAAATTTGCATATTATGTAAAACATTCATCAGAAATTGCATTAGCCTGACTCTCAATTTGCCGGCTTCTATAGCAAAAAGACAAATTGTGACACACTCACATTGGCATACGGAGTCTTTTTGAATCTTGTATATGAATGTATTAATTGCTTCTTTGCAGGTGTGTGTGCTGTGTGCAATGCGGTTCCAACTCGCCAGGTTTCCACTGTGAGTGGCAGAATAACTACACTCACTGTGGCCCTTGTGCCAGCCTCGTCACCTGTCCAGTATGCAGAGAGAACTTCATGGAGGAGGAGCTGCTCCTGCAGTGTCAGCATTGCGATCGGTGGGTGGTGCTCATGAGAACGAAATACATGAATAAAAGAAAATGAAATATGTATTAGACAGCCACTAATGATCTCTTTCAGGGACTATACAAGTATAAATGTGTATACACGCGTCAGACAAAATGATCTGACACATTTGTAGGTTAAATAAAAAGAAAATAAAGAAACAAAAAAGTGTTTTTATTTTCGAAAAGTACATATAATGCCATTCTGTTTCATTATGTTTTAGAAATTAAATCAGTCTAATGGGATTTTTGTCCACACGATACGTTTCAATGCAGATCCAGTAGCTCTGAAGTTGGCAACCCGTAACGAGATCGTGTTTCGCGCTGGTACGGCATCATGTCCACCGAGATTGAAGTGCAAACGGACCGCTCGTTGTGTTGCAGTTACAGATTCGTTTGTTTTGATGAACAGTGAAAGCACGATGCACAGCAACTGAAAAAGGAATGAAAAAAATGGCATATGTACTTTTTGAAAATCAAAAAATATATACTCATATACTATGTTAACTGTAGTGAATTACTTACTGCAATGTCGGATCTATTTTGATTGTCACATTCGCCTGTTCTTACGTCTGTGTGCCTCTAAAGATGGGTGCATGCGGTCTGTGAGAGTTTATATACGGAGGATGAAGTGGAACAAGCGTCTGATGAGGGCTTTGCATGCACGTCATGCAGCCCATATGTTCCCAAACCTGTCGGTGAGTCAGAACTTGACATCAATAATGAAATAGTCTTGGAATGTTGCTGTATGAAATTAAGGGATGACTTTGTCTTTTTTTTTTTACTCTATTCTTCATTATAGTTGAGTCGGCCATTATGGCTTCAATACGGATAAAGGAGCCAGGTTGGTGAAATTTTGCCTCTTTTTTTTTTGTGCATTCTATACTAAGTTGTCCTTTTCTCACCTTTAAATCGTGAAATTTTCAGAGCCGCAGTTCTACCGGTTAGAGGGTGTTTGGCTGACAGAATCGGGAATGTCCCTTCTGCGGACCATCTCCATGTCTCCGTTGCTCAAAAGACGACAGCGGCGTTCTCGCCTCGGCACTTTGTGTTGTGAAGGAGGCCCTGATGGAATGGACGTGAGGGAGGAAGGAGAGGGGGAAGAGGGAAAAGGTCGGCATCTTATGTCTTGCCTTCTGCTCCGCCATATTTGTGCGCAAAATGCTCCGCTCTTTTCAAACTTAATTTTATTTGATCTAGTCTGTGGGGAGTCTATGGATTGTGACGCAAAGATGGAGAACCCCGGAAGCCCAGACAGAGAAGGTGCTGTTGACGGAGGCACAGATGGCATGGCTGAATGTGACGTTCTCAAAGGGGGGGTGGACGATACGGAAGATGGTAAAAAAAGAAAACGGAAACCCTACAGGCCTGGTAAGCTCGCGCCTTTTTTAAAGATAGATTCAGCAACATTTTTCAAGTATGTTTGGATCATCTCTGAATTCATTGCATTAGGAATTGGAGGCTTCATGGTGCGACAAAGGAAGTGTCACACACGGTTGAAGAAAGAGTTTTTTGCCCAGTTGGCTGGAGAGACGACGTTAGACGGACAGCCAATAGAGAGAACTATGGAAGAGGGTCAGTAACAATAATGGATGACCATTTTTCATGTTATGCTTTTGACCACTATTTAATACACCAACAGATACCTTGTTTCAAAATAACATATCTGTGACATGCTTTTGTCAAAGTACCAGAAGAAATTTAAGCACCATTTTTTTTTTAATGGCTCTTGAGCCTTGCCTGGTTTTGAGGGGGCGGTACTGTCTCGTAGAAAATAGCGACCCCTAAGCTTGCCTGCTTTACTGTGGAACCAATGCAAAGTACAGCTTTTGTTACCATGACGACCAGGGGCAGTGCAAGGGTTTGAACGAAGCTTGCGACTTCTATTTGCGCAAGTCGAATCTGGTGTGGGTGAAAAACGTTTTAATGCCCGCAAAGACAAGAACGGCGTTTTCACTTGAAGATTTACTACCTGATACACTAATTGACAAGTGTAGTATATTACTCGTTACGTGTGGCGCATTCAGTGGACGCATCATCAAACACTCAGCTGCCACTCATTAAGCTCCACTGTGGAGTGGAACTGAAGAACCTCTCACTTACAGAAATTGGCAGTTTACAAAAGATTTACTTGGTTGTTTACGTTCACGTTTGACGAAGGAAGCCACACCAGAGACCCAATTAGTTGTATACAAAAGCAATTTTCCATGTTCTCTTTAACATTTCACTTTTTGTGTTTTATTGAGGGGGCGAAAATATCGATAATAATTTCGGTATTCCTACTAATAATCATAGGCACTAGGTCCGTAGTACTCGTATCCCACTGAGAAGCGTTTCAGGGTCAAATTATAGAAGAAGGCCCTGGTGTTACTTAATCTCGTTAAGCAAAAAAAATGTAAACGCTATACAATAAAATACGATACAACTTTATTATATAGCGCATTTCACAAGAGCTGGAGCTGTGACAAAGTATGGCATGTCAATTTAAATTTTGAAAATGATTTGTTGCTGAGCATCTATCCACCTTTGTGACTATTTAGATTTTTTATTAATGTTTTATTTGTTGCTGTGCGCAGGGCCCCATCCTGACACAGATAACATCATGGATCCTAAACCATTGGAGGGGGAGGAACAGGCTAAGAAACGTCGGGGACGAAAGAAGAGCAAACTTGAAGACATGTTTCCAGCGTATCTCCAGGTTTGTTTGTCTGTCTTCGTGTGGTCCCCCGAACGAAAAGTTTTGGGCCGATTTCCTCGTCTAATATCCACATGTGCAATACTCTGTTTTCGGGTGCAGGAGGCTTTCTTTGGAAAGACGCTCATAGACTTGAGTAAGAAGGCTGTCATGACAACCCCTGGCCAGAGGCCAGCTGCATGCATTCTTCAACATTCATTACCCGCACCATCGACATTCAAAACTACTTCCCCAGAAAGTAAGAAAAAAAAAACGACTTGAACTTTGAAACATAATGTCACTACACACAAGTTAACTATTTGTTTATAACTTTGGTGTGCCTTGCCAGCTGAGGCCAAGGATCGTATGGTGCATCATCTCAAGCAAGAGGGGGGTGAGGCCCCCCAGGCTCAGGGAGAAGGTGCAGGTTAGTAACTGGACACTTACACATCGTCTTGCTTTGCTTTGAAAGGAATTGTATTGACAACAACCATATTTTTTAGGAGTCTCTGCACCATCCTCAACACTGAAGGACCCAGGGTCATCTGATCCTCATGACTTTGATGCAGAAAAACGTGAAGGTAACCCTTGTAGATGACACTGTGGGACTCAACGATGCAAAAAAAGGTGTTGAACTTTTTTCTTCCTTGGCGTTTTCCCTCCTTGTCAGGTCTTCCACAAGGAGTAGAGAATCAGGATTCGGAGCAGTTTTTCAGGAAGGTTCTAGGAGTGTCCGAAGGCTCCACCTTGGAGGGTATGAAGCCCATCTCAGAGGGCAATAAGGGAGAACTCAATTGTAGCGCTCTGCCGCAAAGAGGTCTCCTCTCAGGTGTGTAGAATGCAGTTATTGTCATCTTATTGGCGTTGGAACATTGATGAAGCGACGTGGCCATGAAATATACGTCTTTTCTAGGGTCTCTGCCCTCGGCTGGAGTTATGGACGCTTTCCCTGCCCTTTCTCAATCGCCGTTCTTTGACATGCGGTAGGAAGGGTTACAATTCTTATTTAGCATTGTATAGCTTAGCTCTACTCTGCTTGGGGTTGTTTTGTTTTTTTTCGTCAGTCTTGTAAGCCGTCATCCTCTTGAATTGTGTTCAGAGAAAAAGGAGGAATGTTCAGTCCAAACGGTGGGGAGGAGAGTCCTTGGGCTACTCCATCCACACCAGCGACTCCTTCGTCGCCACCAACCCCCACCGAGGCAGAAGGCGATGGACTGTCCTATAATCAGCGTAGTCTCCAGCGATGGGAGAAAGATGAGGAGCTGGGAGAACTCTCAACCATTTCTCCTGTGCTTTATGCCAATAGCAACTTTCCCACTCTCAAACAGGACTACCCAGGTGTGTGTGTGTGGAAGGCAATTATCATTTGATGAAAATTGTTTCAACTTCAAGTCTTTGAACACGTCATACATTGATTGCATATTTTTGCCACTTTTCCAGACTGGGCAAGTCGCTGTAAGCAAATCATGAAGATCTGGAGAAAAGTGTCAGCGGCTGACAAAGTTCCTTATCTGGTAGGCGCTGTAGTTTTTATTAACAGTAGCAAACATTATATTTTGTTGCATTTTGCATTCATTATTTTGGCGTAAAACAATTGGAGCAAAATGTATTACTTTGAGGTCTATCATGGAGCAGATAAAAAAATAGACATATTTGTAACAGACGAATGATGAATTGTATCTAATTTGAGGTCATGTATTTTAATAGCAAAAGGCCAAAGACAACCGAGCAGCGCAGAGGATCAACAAGGCACAGAAGGTAAGTTAAAACTTCTCATAGTCTGGCAAGGGAACGTTTTTACAAATTGTAATCATGTTGTTGTTTCCCTCATTTCTCCCTTTGTGATCTCGCAGCAGGCAGAGAGTCAGGTGTGCCGGCCTGTTAAGGTCGAGCCCGGGCGTATGAAAGGGGAAAGACCCAGTCTACACCTCCAGATCCCCCCGCCTTCCGGATCGATGTCCATTTCGTCTCAGCCGAGTTCGGCAGAAAGCCCATTTCCTTTCCCTCCAGATTCAGGATCTTCCTCTGTCTTTTTCTCAGATGGAATTGCAAAGACCCCGGGATCAGCTGAAATCCGGACAGATCCTTTTGCCAAGCTCCCTCCTCAGTCCCCCCGTTCTCACTCCCACCCACCAACTCCTTTATCCTATGCTGGGGCGAGTCCCATACGGGCCTCCTCCTCCTCAGGTTATTCTGCTTCCGGCCCACAGGGTCTTCCTCAGGGACGGCCAGCGAGTCTTGGCCCCTTTGACATGCAACCAGGGACTTCAGGAGCCACTCGACGGGCTCAGCAGGTTGACCCTTATTTCAGATCACAGTTGCAGCATCAACAGGGTCATTTGTCACAATCTCAGCAAGGCTCTCAAGAGTCTCTCACACCTCTACAAAGTCCTCATTCAAGAAGCGCTGGGATCGAGTCCCCCATTTTCTCACCACCTCATAACACGCATTATGGAGACCCTCAACGAACTTTGCAGACCGAATACGGTTCATCCCCAATACCTTCCGTTGCATCTTCCCCTGCCAGCCAGTATCGGGGTGATCTGAGTGCACCTTCTCCTCGCGCCACTCCTCTCGGAAGGCCTGACCTTGCCGCTGGGTCCCCTGCTGGGATGCTGGAGTCTGGGGATGTCCTATTTAAGGCACCTTTGACACCACGAATGCACCAAGGGGACGGTGGAGGCCTTCCTCCCGGAGCCTCCCCGAGCCACCACTCTGAAGGGTACAGGCAGTCTCCGTCTCACCCTTTCTCCGACCACCACATTCAGTCTCCACTCGCTCCCAAGTTGCAGTCAGGTGACGCTTGTTCCCTTGGACCGCAGAGACATCCTGTAGCGCAACAGGAATTGTGCTCGAGAATTCCCTCTAGCCCGCAATCCCAGGGCAGCTGTCAGTCTCCCCACACGCCCGGGGGGCTCTCCAATGATGCTTATTCTGCGCAGTCTCCTGTGACGCCACGTTTCCAGTCCCCCGAACACTGTTCTCAGCCACCTTCAAGGCCTCAATCGAGAGACCCTTTCATGACTCTCCACAAACCACCTCGCCCCACATCTGCTGCACCAGATGGAAGTACAGGTTCCAAAAGCTCTCCTAATCCCAATCAGTCACCTCAATTGCATTCCAGCGGAAGTCCCATTGGAGATCCTCTCTCTTGCAATCTCTCAGAACTCCCTCCTCCTTTTGGCGCTAACACAGGAAGCGCTCAGGTAGCCCAACAGCAGGCGACAGGTCAACCACAGCAACCCCAGCCGCAAACACAGCAGACTACTATTGCAGACAGCTACGGTTCTAGATTGATGCCTCCTTCTGGGTCTCAAGAACTGGCGGCTGCCCGCTCTCAAGATGCACCTCATCAGCCATCCTTGACGGCCACTCAAGAAATGGCTGACGTGTCAGCAGTGCAAGATCCTGCACTGGTGGGCCTGAGTCCCTCTGAGCTGGAGAAGCACAGACAGGTATTAAAAGTTTTGGTCAAAATATTTATCCCACAAAATATTTTTTAATGCATGTGATTTTTTTTTTTTTTTTAAGCGTCAGAGATTGAGGGAATTGCTGATCAGACAACAAATGCAACGGAACACCATGAGACAAGAAAAGGAGGCAGCTGCAGCTGCTGCAGGCAACGCGTCTCCTGGATGGCCAGGAGGAGAGATGGGTGCATTTCAACCAGATAAGATCCATCGAGCACCACCACCTTATCCACAGGTACAGTGAGCCCCCCAAATCCTCACCCTCTAAAATATTTAGAATTACCACAACATGGCAAAGCAGTACTGTGAGTCTATTTGTTGCACCACCTACTGGGGGCATGCCTTTAGCGACTACTTTGACATGCAGCCTTCACCCTTTAACGTTCGCCTGCTGCCCTCGGTCTCGTCTTTCATCTTTTTTGTAAGCAGCGTGTTGTCAGGGAATGCTCCGAGTCCGTCAAGCAAAGCACTCATCAGTCACACAACAACATTTACAGATTTTGCAACTCAAGGCCGCATTATAAGGTGCCCCATTCATCTTGGAAAAATAATGACATCTTTAATGTGTGCCTTATGGTCGAGAAAAAACAGTAAATGAAAGCTAGTAAGCCACATGTTTTATGTAGAGTAGCAGTGGAGTCAAGAAGCTTTTGAATGTAAAAAAGAAGTCGCGATATGGGCTCAGTTGGTGTTTTAAGTTCAATGCAGTGATGGCTTGTGGGAAGAATGGCCTGGTAGCTTGTTGCAGAATGAAAGGGTTCAAGGGCACGGTGGATGTTGTCGCATGTGACAAGCAGTCTGAAAATGGCAAATAGAAAGTTGAACGTACTATATTCCCTGTCTCTTTCTTTATTTAGGATCGTGTTGCTGTTAACACCGCTGGCGTCCAGGCCTCGGCTATGGGAAAGCTGCCTGTGAATGCCAGCGGCATGACAGACAAGCTCCTTTTCCCGTCATCCGCAGGAGCCGCCGCTATCATGGATCCGAGTGCACTCAGGTATGCATGCAAGTTATCGCTTAGTCGTCTGTTAAAATCGCTCAGAATATTAATGCCGTGTATATTGGTTACATTTCGGCCTGCTTTGTTATATCGTAATTCAAAGAAAGATCATTTAATATTTGAGATGGTTTTGTGACCGTTGTCACTCCTATTTGATGGAATAAGCTTGACCCCTTTGCAGTATTTTACATTTTTAATATGAAAAACATGCATGAGTAACTTAACACTACTGCACTGGCATTTTGTCTTTGTTTTGTGGGTAACCCGTTCCACTTAAGCGCTTTGACAATTCCTATCTTCTCTCCTTGACTGTCGTTCAGGCCGTCAGGGCCCACCAAGCCTCAGGGCATGTTCCCTCGTCCACCGTTCCCTCCTCAGTGGCATGCGGCAGGACCAAGGAGATTCCCCCACCCTGGCATGGAGGCCATGGCTATAAGGCACAATCTCGCTTCTGCCGTCAACATTCAGGGTATGGAAGGCATGGGTCACCCTCATCCCATTATACCGGGGCATGGAGGAGAAAATTTGCAAGGACCCCCAGCACAGTTTATTGAATTAAGACACAACTCACAGAGGCTTCAACTTCGACCCCAGTTTATGCCACGTGGACCTCAGCCCAGACAGCGCCCCTTCGGCCCGCAAGAGATACAAGCACCTTATGTTCAGCAGCGCCCCATATCACATGCCGCTGCTATTCCATCTGAGGGGGGTGTTGTCTCACAATTAAAATTACAGCCGAGTGAACTTTCAGCTTTATTACCTCAGCAACCTGCAGTTCCAGGAAATCAGCAGCCCCAACCAGGAGCTTCGGGTCCCAACACTCCCGGCGCCAGACATCGGCCGCTTTCACAATCGAGTCTCGTCGTCACAGACCAAAACCAAGCTGCTGTTGCAGAACGCAACGAGACACTCCCAGAGCCTGATCTTGAGGGCCTTGGTGATACCTCAGGAGATGGAGTTGTGGAGGATGAAGAGGATTTGGCTCTTGACTTGGACCCGGACAAAGGAGATGATGAATTGGGAAACCTTGACAACCTGGAAACTAATGATCCACATCTTGATGACTTGCTTAATAGTGATGAATTTGACCTGCTGGCTTACACTGACCCTGAACTCGACCAAGGAGACCCCAAGGATGGCTTCTCAGACCAGCTGCGTTTAGTAGAAGCAGAAAGTGAAACTCCTTCATCAGCCTCGGGATCTGCACTTGTTAAAGTGGAAGATAAAGCCACGTTGGAGTCTGGACAGGTGTCCCTCTCATTGAGACCGACCTCACCGGGCCGGTCGGCCACCCAAATGTCACTCTCCCCGAACACAGCTGCCAACTCCAAAGTCAAAGTGGAAACTCTCGCTCCTCAGCTCCTGTCAGGACAGAATGCTGTAAAAGATGAAATGGTAGAAGCCGTCTCTTTGCTTCTAGGTGGGAACACAACTTCGGTCATGCCCGCACAACAAGACCACCCGTCGGCTTCCCTCAGTTCTGTTCGTTTAGGAGGACTTCCATACCCGCTACAAGGCCAGGATGGGCCCTTGCCTTTTCCTACCGGTGCTGCGCATGCAGATATTGATGACGATGCACTTGACCTGCCCGATGTTGGAGGACAACACTCTGCTGCTGTCGATTTGGCAAAGGTAGAAAGCTCATTGGATGGCGAGCTGCCTCTCCTCATACAAGATCTTCTGGAACACGAGAAGAAGGAGCAGCAGAAGCAGCAACAGCAGCAACAGCTTAGCTCCCTTCACCAGGGAGGTATGGCGCCTCATTTTTCGTGCGTTCCAAGTCAGCAGTCGAGCCCACAAGCACCCGGACCGTTAATGCTGCCGCAACACCACCGTCCGCCATCTCAAGCAGTGCTGGCCCAGCCCGGCATGGTGCCGCGTGCTCCGCTCATGCTGCAGCATCAGCAAAGGCTTCTGGGAACCGCAATGGCGCCGTCACCTCACATAGCCATGAGCCAGCAGCAAGCCATGGTGCGAATGGGTCAGCCCGGAGTGCACGCAGGTCTCAATCATCCACCTCAGCAACCTGTGGTGAAGCAGTCACCCCTGGCTAACAATTTCTTCCCAGACAAAGGTAAGCTATGGCTTTTATCTATACTTAATCTGTAACACCATTTTTGGCACCCGACGTCAACAGATAATGCTTTGGTGTTGTTTTGCAGATTTAGACAAATTTGCTACTGATGACATCATGGATCCCATTGCCAAGGCAAAGATGGTGGCTCTTAAGGGTATCAAAAGAGTGTTAGCACAGGACCCCATGGTTGTTCCCCCTGGCATCAACAGGTACTTCAAGGAAAAAAAAAAAATCCAATTCTTTTTTTTTTTTTTATCCATAATTTTGACATCTTGTGTTTTGTCTTCACTTGTTTTTGTACATTTATAGAAACCTGAATTACCCACAATTTCTACAACAAAAGCTTTGTGCTGCTTTATGTGTTGATATGATTATAACAATGTTGCCTTACGTGAATGTTTTGCTTTCTTTTCAGGCAACAGGTGTCTCTACTTGCTCAACGACTGTCATCTGCCTCAGGCACAGATCCAGGACAAATTTCATCAGGGCCTCCAAAAGTAAGTAGTTACAATTTAGCAAAGGGATACAATTATTACAATATCATTTAATGGGAACATTTTTTTGTGTTCAGGAGGGAGAAACCAGTGATCCCACACCGTCAAGACCAAATCCTCCTCAGTTTGTTCAAGGAATCATCAGTATGTGCTGCACTGACAAAAACAAATGCATTTGTTAGGATGTACAGCTCTTAACTTGTTGCTGCTACCTTGCATAGCGATGTCTAAGATCATTTTTCCGTTACAGATAATTCCGAACAGCACCAGTATGAGGAATGGCTTGTTCACACTCAGCAATTACTCCAAATGCAGTTGAAATTTTTGGAAGAACAAATTGGAGTCCATCGAAAATCACGTAAGGCGCTTTGTGCTAAACAACGCACTGCAAAGAAAGCTGGCAGAGAGTTTGCCGAGTCAGATGCTGAGAAACTCAAGTTGGTCACAGAAGAGCAGAGCAAAATTCAGAAACAGCTTGACCAGGTATGTCGATTGCTATTAAGATCTTAAAGTCTTTCACTTTAGGAAAAGTTAATTCTTATTAGTATGCATTTTTTTAAAATATCTGCTTTGCTCTAGGTACGCAAGCAACAGAAGGAGCACACCAATCTCATTGCTGAGTATAGAAGCAAGCAGCAACAGCAAGGTCCAGGTGTTCTAGCTCCTGGACATTCTGCACAGGGAACCCCACCTCACATGTTTCCCAAGTTGCCTGGCCAGATGCTGATGGGCCAACAGGGAAGTCCTGTCATTGGCCAGCACGCTGGTGTGGTTCCGCAAGGTGGGATGCCCGTCCGCATGCCACAAGGTCAGCCTTTCATCGGAAGAGCCCAACCTCAGCTTCCGGTAGCGCTTGGAGCTAACGGTGCTCGGCCCACATGCCCCCCTGGTGCCCCAACTGGATTCTTCCCTCAGGGGGCACCTGGAATGCAGGGTGCTGACCCCCGGCTTCTCCAGGAAAGACAGCTTCAGCATAGGATGCACATGGCAAAGCTGCAGCAGCAACAGCAAGCGATGATGGGCCAGCAGCAACATCGAAATCAACAGTCGGCCTTAATAACTCAGCCGCAGCCCGGTTTGATGGGGAACCCGCTTGGCTCCCAGCAGCAAGCAAATCTGCAACAGGAGATGTTAGCGAGTCAGGTCAATCAGCAGAGCATAGCTCAGGTTCCACAAGTCATGGGTGCAGGCCAAACAGTGGCTCCGCCACCACACAACTTTAGTGCTGGCCAGCCCAATAACCACCCTCAAGCGATGATGGCCTCTCAAACTGGGTTGGCTGGGAACCAGCCAGTTACACAACAACTACAGCAGCAACAGAGAGCGCCGATGATGGGTCAGCAGGGAATTATTGTATCTCCGGGTCATACCGTCCTCAGAGGTCCACAGGCTCAGCTGGCTCAACAACAGCAGAACATTCTGGCACAACGTGTGCTTTCTTCTCAGCAGCAGCAGCAGCAGCAGAATGTCGCTAAAGCTTTTCCCCAAGTTCAGCAGCAACCGATGACGCAACAAAGGCAACAAACACCGTTGATGATTCAATCCAGCCAAGAGCAAGCAAGGCTTTCCCAACCCTCGACGCCACAAATGGGCTCGTCCCCTTCAACAGGCACGACCACACCTCAGCCATTAGGAGCTACAGATAGTCAAATGCTCGAGACGAAAGAAGGAGACCACCTCAGCCCAGACACCCAAACTCCATCCCAGCATAGTGGATCCTCCACTCCCAATCACATGACCCAGGTCGGCTCTGCAAATGATCAGCAACCCGATTTGGGGCGACAAGCCCTCCATCAGCAGCACCAAGACCAAGCTTATATGTTGCAGCAGCAAACATCACTTGCTGATCAACAAACCGGTTTGGTCGTGAATCGGCAGCCGAGTGTGGTTCAGCAACAGCCACAACAACTGCCCGCTGCGCTCCAGAGGCAAGAGTCGGTTACAACTGACAAGCCCACTTTGATGGTGGTTAAAGAAGAAGGGAAATCTGTGGATTTCTTAGCCCAGCAGCAGCAGCAGCAACAACAACAACAACGGCTACAAACGCTTCCGAATGTCATGCAGCCATCTCAAGATCCCAACATCCAGCAACAGATTATTGGCCAGCCGCCGTCAGTTCTAATGAATCAACAGCAAACGCTCATTGCGCAGCAGCAAAAACAGCAGGCCATGATGGGCTTGATCAGAGCTCAGCAGCAAGGCATGGTGGCACCGAGGCCCGGCGGGCCACCTGCCGCCATACGCGCCCCTATCAACCTCCAGGTGCAGGCTATCATTGCGCAAAATCCACAGCTGCGCAATCTCCCCCCAAATCAACAGCTGCAACACATCCAAGCTATGATTGCCCAAAGACAGCTCCACCAGGGGCAAATGCTGCGAATGCCTGCGGGTCAAGGACAACAAAGCCAGTTGAGGCATCACACGTTACCAGGACAGGCGCCGCACGCTGGAAAGCAAATGCCAAGAATGGGAGGGCAGCATCTACCATACGGCGCCATGGGGAAGCCAGGAGCTATGTGCACTCAGCAACAAGGTGCTTCTCCTCAGTTTCAGCAGGGAATGATGGTCTCCGGGCAACCGCAGCCGCAAATAGGAGAGGCAATACAACATCCGGTTATGAGAGGACAGTTACCGGTGCCACGCTCTCCTATGGACCACAGCCGTATGATCCGGCCCACATCACCACGTCAGTCGCTCCCCACGCACCCTGGTGATCTCCGACACCCTCTGAACCAAGTGGTGGGGATGCGTCCACCGACGCCAAACCAGCAGCAGCAGCAGCAGCAGGCACTAATTGCAGCTGCAGCAGGCCGCGCGCAGGGCTCCCCTTCGCATGCATATTCTCCAAGAGGTTCTTTTGGCATGAGCCCCACCCACCACACCTCGCCACACCCATCCCACGTCGCTTCGCCTTCGTTAGCTGACAATAGAGCTGGACGGGGAAGTCCATACAGTCAAGTCAAGGCATCTCCACTCAGGTCACCCGGAGCCAAGACTCCCGTTGACTGTGCGGGGCTGAAAATGGAATCGCAGACGTCGTCGGTCGGCGAAACATCTCCTACAACCCAGCTGATGCCAAATGGTCCACAGATGGGTTCGAATGTCCAGCAACAGTCACCACAAGCTGCAGAGAGCCATGTTCCCCGCCCACTGCATGGCGCTACTCAAGGAGATCTCTGCAAGTTGACGCTGCAAAACATTAAACAAGAGCCGAGGGAGGTGCACTGTGATGGTGCAGGAGAAGCCCATTCGGGTGCCATAAAACGAGAAGCGACGGCGGACGTAGTTTCTTCTGGGAGCAACTCGGCTTTTCTTAATGCGGATGACAGCAGATCTGAAACTGGACAGCAATTGCTCCAGAAGCTCTTGAGAACAAAGAACCTTCAGCTTGCCGCGCAGAGACCCTCTGATGGCATCCACAATGAGATCAACGGTCACATCAACAGCAAGCTGGCAATGCTGGAACAAAAACTTCAAGGGACTCCGCGAAATATGGAGGCAAGTTTTCTTTCCGTTTTTTTTTTTCTTCTTCTCCTCGGAGTTGTTCTGTGGAGATGGAATGTGTTATTTTCTTGCTACTCAGGATTTGCAGTCGATAAGCAAAAGGGCTCCGCCACAAAAGCCAAAGCGCACCAATAAACCACCTGGAGACCGTGGGCCTAATGCACGGAAGAAGAATAAGAAGGAAGAAGTTGGAAAAAGTGCTGAAGCGCTCATAAAGCAACTCAAACAGGTAAATTTGCACGCTTTCCTCAAATAATTGATTTCATAATGGCTGCTAATTGGACTTTGTTTTTCAGGGTCTGTCTCTGCTGCCTCTGATGGAACCTTCCATCACAGCTAGCCTGGATCTGTTTGCTCCATTTGGGAGCAGCACGGCCAACGGAAAAGCTCAACTCAAAGGATCCTTTGGAAATGCAATGCTTGACAATATCCCGGACTACTATTCTCAGTTACTCACCAAGGTAAACCCGAGCTCAAGTCGGTGTCCTCGTTCGGCCTTTTTGAGGATGTTCATCAAGGGCAATTGTCTCCTTCACAGAGCAACCTCAGCAATCCACCAACACCGCCATCTTCGCTGCCACCGACACCGCCGCCTTCCGTGCAGCACAAGCTGCTCAATGGGGTGACTCCTGGGGAGGAACTCTCTCAGGGTCAGCAAAATGCCGATTCTAAGAACAAACCAATAGGTACAAATCGGCTGCATCACGTGAGCGTTTATGTTGAGTAATCATCCAGAATATTTGCTCGTAAACGTTCTCGCATTGTCTGCGCAGACGCTGTCGCGGACGAGGTGAAGAGCGTGGACATTCTCGCGGCGCTTCCCACGCCACCGCATAACCAGAATGAGGACATCAGGTACAGCAGGGCTTTGTTGCAGCCGCCTCGCGCATTCCGTTGCTCTGAAGCGAGCCAAAATCGGATTTGTTCTTGACAGGATGGAGAGTGATGATGAGGACGCTCCAGAAAGCATCATTCCAGCATCCTCCCCGGAGAGTAACGTTGGAGAGGAAACGCCACGGTTCCCTCGCCTGCGGGAGCCGAAGGAAGAGGAGACGGAGAGAGCAATATCGCCCGTGATTCCTCTCATTCCTCGCACGGCTATCCCAGGTAAAAGCAAGCAAGATGAGGCTCAAAGATGTGCACCATAACGTCATTTGCTGCAACTATGTGAGCAGATAATAGAGAACATTTCAGCGTACTTGTCACGGCGACATCCTAATTGATTTTTGAAAGGTGCCTGAAATAAAACGTCACCTGTTCTTCTATGCTAGCGTTCTCTGAGAGCAAACCTTTTGAAGCAGCCGATGGAAGAGCGCTTTGCATATCCAATCAGTGGGATAAGGCCAAAAGTAACGAGGTGGCTGTTACCTTCACGTTGTCCTCCTTGGCAGCCAAGGTATGATTTCACCATCTTCTAACGTTCTTGTTCCTACTACACATGAAAACCAATGTGATGTCTTCCCAGAAACTGAACCACGTGATGATGGCCATGGCCCAGCTGCTCAAGATAAGGATGCCAGGTTCATACGAGGTGACCTTCCCTTCCCAGAACCATGACATGCCGGGAGTGGAGGATCCTGGGAAAGGGCCTGCACAGTCAGGTATGCACCCAGGAAGATTTTCCACAAATGAAAGCCGCTGGAAACGAATTTCATTTGATTTAACTTAACCCGGGCGGCACGGTGGACGACTCGTTAGCACGTTGGACTCGCAGTGCAGAGGTAGTCGGATCGATTCCTGTCTGCCGTTTGCATGTTCTCCCCGCGCCTGCGTGGGTTTTCTCCCGTTAGTCCGTTTTTTTATTGTAGGTGGATTGAACACTTGAAATTGTCCCTAGGTATGAGTGTGAGCGGGGATGATTGTTCGTTGGCAGTCAATAATTATTATTTATTTTTGAACGGCATAAAATGAAAAAACAATTACATTGATGAAAGATACAATTCAATTGATTAAAGATGAAATTAAAGGACGGCAGGGAAAATACATTTCAAAATGCGAGTTGCAACAGTAACAACGATTCTATGACCGCCAGAGCGTCCGGCCACATGGAATCACGTTAGAGGATTCCGTGACGCCGGAACGTCGACCTTCCAGGATGACCAGGCCGCAATGGCTTCCGAGTGGGCAACAAATTCTGTGACGCTCGCGATGCTGACTGTAAGCGAGCGATGAAGTCAAGCCCACTCGTTCATGATTTGCAACTCCCGCTGTCTTGCAGGTGCTCTGTGTCTCAAAGAAAATGCGTCCTCCAGTCAGGACGAGTGGTTACGGCAATTTGACGTGTCTCTGCCTGGCTGCACGTTAAAGAAGCAAGTGGACATTCTGGCACTGATTAAACAGGTGTGCTGAAGATCTCTTTGACGCTTTGCGCAGTTGCTGCGTCTTTTATTATTTATTATTATTATTATTTGCTTTCAGGAATTCCCTGATGGTGACGACAAAACTGTCCAGCACTGTTACACCACCAATGTCAATGACCTGGATGTGCGCCACCTTCCGATTATACCGGTGGAGGAATCCCCGCCTCCGTCGCCATCGCCTCCTCCTCCTCCCTCCCCAGCGCCGCTTCCACCTAATGAGGTTGAACCTTCCAAAAAGTCAGCCCTCTCATCCCCTTTGCCTGCCACTCCGACCGCTGTCCAGATCAAGATGGAGCCCGAGCAGGATGCTGCCGGTCCTCCTGTCGAACGCGTTGACGCGACGGTTGCTGCTCCAGAGACGGCCTCTGATTCGGAATTTCACCGTGCGGCTCCTCCAGAAGATCTCCTCACTCTTACTGCCAAGAAGGAGGAATCCATCAGCGATCCTCTCCTGGCAGATTGTCCCAGCCCGCTGGAGTCCTCGCTCAAAGCCATAAAGCAACGCAGGCCTCTCTCTCCCGATGAGGAGCTTTTGCTCCCCAATGTGAAAAAATGGAAGGGGATTCGCTGGAAGCGGCTGCAGATCGTCATCTCCATACGAAAGGGTGGCTCCAAGAAGGAGAGCAGCCGCGAGGTGTCTGAGCTGATGGAGCGCCTCCGCATTACCCTGCGACCCGAGAGGTTGCCGCGGGACAAACGCAAATGCTGTTTCTGCCACGAGGAGGGTGACGGCGCCACCGACGGGCCTGCCCGCTTGCTCAACATCGACGTGGACTTGTGGGTGCACCTCAACTGCGCCCTGTGGTCCACTGAGGTGTACGAGACGCAAGGGGGTGCGCTCATCAACGTGGAGGTGGCGCTGCGTCGCGGCTTGCGCACGCTGTGCGCGTGCTGCCAGAAAACGGGCGCCACCAACAGCTGCAACCGACTGCGCTGCCCAAACGTCTACCACTTCGCCTGCGCCATTCGGGCCCGCTGCATGTTCTTCAAAGACAAAACCATGTTGTGCACGCAGCACAAGTTGAAAGGCCCCAGCGACGACGAGCTCTGCTCTTTCGCCGTTTTGCGGCGGGTCTACATCGAGCGCGACGAGGTCAAGCAGATAGCCAGCATCTTGCAGCGAGGGGACCGCGTCCATCTTTTCCGCGTCGGTGGTCTCATCTTTCACGCCGTCGGTCAGCTGCTGCCCTCCCAAATGGCCGTCTTTCACTCGCCTACGGCCATCTTCCCTGTCGGCTATGAGGCCACGCGCATCTACTGGAGCACGCGCGTGCCCAACAAGCGTTGTCGCTACCGTTGTCGCATCAGCGAGGATGATGGCCGCCCCTTGTTTGAGGTGCGTGTTCTGGAACATGGCATGGAGGATTTGCAGTACCGTGACATGACTCCTCAGGGTAAGACGTCAATATGGAAAGTTCGTCTTTGTCGTTATTGCGTCCCATTGTCTTGTCGAAATAACTGAGCAGAGACGGAATGTTTGACCTCGTTTGTTGGCAGGAATCTGGGAACAGGTGGTTCACAAGGTTGCCAAACTCCGAGACGATTCGTCCATGTTGAAGCTCTTCACAGAACACGTCAAAGGAGAAGAGATGTTTGGGCTCACCATTCATGCTGTCATGCGCATCACCGAATCGGTAAGCAAAACATTCATTGAGAGCTGCTTTCACCAAGTTGACTCGGCGCTCGCGTGGTTCGCACATCTGTCTCACACACTGGTGACATTCTGGATTCAAATCTCAGTTGCAGTCTTCTTGTGTCGTTTCTTCGCCTCGTGCTTGCGTGGATTTTCCTTTTAATACGCCGTGTTCATTCAAGGATAAACTATCAATTAGTGATAAGCCGATATGCTTTTCTTCAGAACCATTACCGATTATTAGAAATAGAAATAGAATAGAAATAGAAATCCCTTTATTGTCATTGTACTCAAGTGTGCAACGAGATTAGAGGGCTCCCCTCTCCAGTGCAATACAACAATAATACAGACAAATATATAAATTAGATAAATAAAGAAGACAGTGCAATGGAATTCAGTACTGAATAGGGCATATAGAAACACATCACAATGCTGTTTTGCGAGGTTAGGGTGGTGTCGTGTGTGTGAGAGAGTTCAGTATGGAGATGGCTCTCGGATTAGTCGTCATGGAGGCTGGTAAGCGATATTCATTTGTTGAAAAAAAAAAAAAAGGGGTGGAATGGCGTCAAAATCTTGAAAGCTAAAATCTCAGAAACTTGACTTAGTTTAAATACCTTTTAGCACATGTTTATGAAACAACTTTAGAGATTTGCAACATGTTGAAGCTTTTTTTAGATCTTGGAAAATAGACAACTTAGTTTTAAAAGTCTAACAAAAAGTGCATGAAGCTCCCCGGCCGGCTCAGCTGCATGTCTTCTAGTTGAGTGAAAACAAACATCTCTTTAAAGTGGACTACGGTAAATTGTTTTCTATTAGTTGAGTTGTAGATGGACATTTATTTAAAATTTCGGCAAAGTCTGTTGCCTTACTTGCCTCTGCTCACCGGACCTCTCCCGTAGTGCGTGTGACTCGAACAGGCAGCTTACTGCTGATTGGCTGCTACCCACTGCACAAAGGACCAATCAGAAGTTGCTGTGGGCGGGCCAATCGGCTTCTGTAGGCAAGGCCACCAGCACAGCAAGAGAGAGAAGTGTGCTGCAGCCAGCGTTTAATTATCAGCCTGAAAGTTAAAAAAAAAAAAAAAAGGCAGATGATGATAATCAGCAAAATACCAAATATCGGCCCCGATAATCGGCCCGGCCGATAAGATGTCTATCACTAATGTGAGTCAGTCGGTGTGAAATGTATGAAGTTGTTTGTCCATATGTGCCCTTCAATTGAGTGATGACCGGTCCGAGTTGAACCCGGCCTCTCGCCCAAATTCAGATGGGAGAGGCCCCACCTCGCCCGTCACCCTCGTAAGAATGAGTGGGAGAAAGTGAACGTATCGGGTAGCAGCTAAAGGACATTTCACGAGATTTCTTGTATTTTAGTTGCCTGGAGTGGAGAACTGCCAGAACTACCAGTTCCGATATGGTCGCCACCCCCTGATGGAGCTCCCTCTCATGATCAACCCCACCGGTTGCGCTCGCTCAGAACCCAAAGTCCCCACACAGTGCAAGAGGTAAGGCTTGTACTCTGGAAGTTACGGTTCTATTTCTTCCTTTGTGGACCAAGCTGACGGTCTTGCTTTCCCGTGTGTCATCAGGCCTCACACCTTGAATAGCACCAGCGTGTCCAAGGCCTACCAGAGCACCTTCACCTGCGAGATGAACACGCCGTACAGCAAGCAGTTTGTCCACTCCAAGTCCTCGCAGTATCGGCGCCTGAAGACCGAGTGGAAGAACAACGTGTACCTGGCTCGCTCTCGCATTCAGGGCCTGGGTTTGTACGCTGCAAAGGATCTGGAGAAGCACACCATGGTCATCGAGTACATCGGCACGGTCATACGGAATGAAGTGGCCAACCGGCGGGAGAAGATCTACGAGTTACAGGTTTGTACGCCCAGTATTGTCAGTCCAGATAACGACCGAAAAAAGGGCCCTTTGATCTATCCGCTTGAATCTTTTTATTGTCTTTGTCATAGAATCGTGGCATCTACATGTTCCGCATCAATAATGAGCAGGTGATTGACGCCACTCTGACCGGCGGCCCAGCTCGGTAAGCAATCCTGACTGTTGGTTGTTTCACAAAATAATGACACACTCAACTCAACCCCCCACCCCCATTTACCCCTCACACACTTTAAACGCGTCAACTTATGAAAAGCTACAAACTTATGACAAAAGTATACTTGGCGCCTGTTGTTACTCACACTCGCACGCTTCTCCAAACTAGAGGCACGGATTGCTTGCTACAAGCTGTTTGTCACTCCCAGTTGACATTTCCTGCAAAATTGACACAAAACAAAAGAGATTAAAATTGAACCCCCGCTTATGAGTTCTTCAATTCCCAAGCATTTTTTTTTTTTGCCATGTCTTGTGAGCAAAAACTTGACTGAGTGAGCTTCAATAAAAGTGGCCTGTGAAAGTACATGTAGCTTGTGTCTTTTGGCCACTTTCAGTTGAAGTTTATTGTAAAACTAAACATAAAACAAAGAATTATATTTTGTGTTTTGAAGATGTTAATGCCGACTCATAATGAGACGGTACCTTATTTTCCGGAATAGAAGTCGCTCTTGAACCAGCCCAAAAAGGCAAAATGAGGTCTAAAAAAAAAACATACGAAGGTGTAAGATATGCAAACACAATGAAGGTTATTTGGCTCCACGGAAAATAAAAACATGGCTGTAAAAGGTGTCAAATGTTTTTGGGGCGCCGTTCTCCGTGCTCTTGGCAACTGAGCGTAAGCTTCTCCCGCATGGCGTTCAAGCAGCCACTGGCAAACTCGTTGCTCGAGCCGTGGCCAACTATTTTTCTTCTTTCTTTTTTTTTCCCCTTCATTGCAGTAGGAGTAGTCTGTGCTTTTTACCAGAACCTAACAAGTTTGTCATTCACTGCAAACCTTCTCTCTGTTGCTCGATTTTGGTTTTTGGCTGCAAATTTCATTACTTGTAGATTGTAGAGTGCAGCATATGGTTCTTTTGAGACGCATTTGTGTCTGGTCATTCTCAGTCGTCGGTGTCGGGAGTATGAAATATCTTTGCATAAGTCTACAGTGCCCTCTTGTGGCTGTTTGTGAAATAGATTTTTTTTTCACGTATAAGTTGAAGTAGCAGCCAACCTATGAAAAGAAAGTGCAATTGATAGCCCGTAAAATACGATACATGGGCTAACAAAACCAGCATTGATATTGTGCTAGTTATTAACCTTAAAACAACTGATACAGAGCTAAAAACAAAACTAACTAAGCTCATAAAATCCAATGCGATAGTAAATTCTTTGCAAAATGGTGTCACCATTTTGCGAGTGCGAATGGCTTTCCTGCCGGTTCTTTTCTATTCACCTGGTCTTCTCCATCACAGCTACGTCAACCACTCGTGTGCGCCCAACTGTGTCGCTGAGGTTGTGACCTTCGACAAAGAGGACAAGATCATCATCATTTCCAGTCGCAGAATCCCCAAAGGAGAGGAGGTACGCTGCACGTGTGCTACCTCAGGACTCGTTCTGGGTGGCTGGCGGACACGTTGCGAAAACCGCCGGGGATAATGACGACATGTACCCGAAATGGATATCAAGGCAATCGAAGAAGTGCGAAGCGCTAAGCAACTTATTGAATGACTCGTTTGACGAGTAATGTTTTGTTTCACATTTCTGCACACACTAGAAGGACAACTTTGGCATACTGCGAAGACAACTACAAAAAGGACAAACGGGCATCTTAGGTCAAAGGTTAATGACTTTGTTTGAGAGTATTTTAACTCAACCGTATTTATAGATCACTTTAATTACAGGTTAATATGGATTAAGCAATTAAGAAGCTCATGTGGAATTAGTTTTTACGTTGTTTTAGAGAGGTTTTTAACATTTCATTAAAACCAAGAAAACGATTTAGTTCAAATATAAACAAAATGTTCACCTAACCATAAATGATAATAAATGCCTTGTGAATGAAAACAAAATTGTGTTGAAGAACTACAATCACTTGAAGTAACGCTCAACCTTGAGTGAACAACTTGACACTTCGCTCACTTTCAAGTACATTTGAATCTTCTTTAACAGCCCGTTGACGACAAATAAAACGCTTGTTGATGCGTTAACATTTTGTGATGACGTAGAAACGCTGACCACAAATTTGTGCCGATGGCTTTTTGTGAGCGTGCGCGTTTTGTTTGTTTGTGCATTGCAGCTGACCTACGACTACCAGTTTGACTTTGAGGACGACCAGCACAAGATCCCGTGCCACTGCGGCGCTTGGAACTGCCGAAAGTGGATGAACTGAGACGAAGGAAGGTGGAGCCTCGCCTCCTTTCTGCGCCAAAGCCTTTTCTCCTTTTTTTTTTTTTTTTGTTTCTTTTTAAACTTGACTTTGCCAGTGCATAAGCTGCTCTTCCCCAAGTGGAGGAAGGCTGGCCTCCATCTTGGGACGACTTCGAGTGACAGTTGAGCGTGTAGCCAAAGGTTTGACGAGCATTAATCAACACACCACCACCACCTCCACCACAACATCGGGGCGGATTCTAACCTTTTTTTTTTTCCTCTGCCCAATCACATTTTTTCCTTTTTTTTTTAAAGTAACGGGAACAATCATGTCACCAAGCGTCAACAAAACAAAATCAAAACAAGAAAGAAGCCATTTTAAAATACTACGAATGAACTACAAATGCATTTTTCTTGTTTTTAGTTGAACTTAGAGTACTTTGTCTCTCACCTGCGATCACACACACCCCACCACGCCCCTCCCATGGAATCATCAATGAAGACAACATGGACGGCTAGCGAGACAATCTTGGTTGAAAAGAACTTTTAGTGACTCCGGAGGCGCCCATGCGCAGTCCTAAAAGGCTTGTTGGGCCCGGTCTACCTCATTGATTGAAGCGGGACGTGACTGCTTTGTATAGAAATCAGAAAAGAAAAAAAAAGACAAGACTGTTAACTGCTACTCTGGAATGAAAGGGGGGTGGGGGGTTCGGGAGGGGCTGTTTTTGGACAAGCAGGGAATCTTAAGCAGCAGGTTTGCTCTGTGTACTATGCTGATGATCATTTTCAAATACGGAGCCAACCTGTTGATGATGATGATGATGATGATTATTAATCATGACTTATTTATACAGTGGAACTCTATGATCGTTTTCGATAAGCATTCAAAGAAAAAAGGCAATCAGAAGCTCAGCGTCACGTCCTGTCTGCCACCAAATCATCCTCCATCGCTTCTTGTTTGCCGCCAGTGGACGCATGACTACTAATATGTCCTTTTTAAATCACGCTCTCGTCCTCTGTGAGATTTAGTGGACAAACCGTTTTACTGTAGTGGGTCTTCCTTTTGCCTGAGTGCAGCCTGCAGTGTTTCTACTTCCAAGTGCGAGTGTGTGAGTGCGTGTGAGTGTGCTTTTCTAGCGCTGGTACTGTCCTCCAGGCTGAACTGATGGCAGGGAAAGACTAATTGGATAAAAGGGCATTTGTTTCCTCGTCTACCTGAGAGTTAAAAGGAAAAAAAAGTCTTTAAAGGGAGCTTTACTAAAACTTCCCACACTGCTATATTCCTCCTGCCCCAGAAAAATAAAACCCTAACACCTCACAGGATGAAAAGAAAAATGCAAACTTGTACAAATGTATATAACGGTATATGCATTTGGGGCCTCTGTACCCAGCAAGCCCCTTTGTAATCAAAAAAAGCGTAGAGAAAAAAAAAAAAACAACCACTGGATATCATTTTAACAAAGCTGTACATAATTATAAATATATGTAAAATGGCAAACTAATATCTTTATGTAAATGAACCAGAGTGTTTTTGCATTAACCTGTTTTTCTATGAGTGTTTTTTGCTATATGCTCTCAGAGGCGAGTTCTTTGAAATTAAACAAAAGCGGTGAGTGGAGAAGCCGAGGTGACGACAAAAAGGATCTGTGTGTGGAATGCACATCACACAGCAGTGCATAGAATTTGTATTTATGGAATATGTTGGCTTGTTTTTTCTTTTTTTTTTGTATTTATGCTTACCAAATCATGTCCCTTCTCCGTCTCCAATTGGATGAATACACTCATGAATGGAAGGACGCTTTTCTTCTTTGTGTCGTCATGCTTCTTTTTGTATCTTTCCTCTAGAAGTGAATGTGTTGTGAAATGATTACTTGGCATCTCCTAATCAAGCCCAGACTTCACCTGCTCATAAATTGCACTCTCTCATATCAGAATCAGAATCAGAATCAGAAATCCCTTTATTGTCATTGTACTCAAGTGTGCAACGAGATTAGAGAGCTCCCCTCTCCAGTGCAATACAACAATAATTCAGATAAATCTATAAATTAGATAAATAAGAGAATAGTTAGTGCAATGGAAAATAATACTGAATAGGATCAAGTATCCCAAGCCGTGATTCTACATGTGTTCTTGTTGTTTCAATTTCAATGGAAGACCGTAATGAGACCTAAAGCCTCTCACTGGATTTTTAGCCTGAGTCATTTTCAACCTTTTTAAAATCTTAATTTAAGTTTTCTTCATATCTTATAATTTAATACAAGTTTGCTCCAATTGAAGGTTTTTTTTTTTAACCTCACCAACTTACTTTTTTTTTTAAGATGTCGCATCTGTACAGCAGATATACTTTTAGGGATGACAAATAAATATATTGATTTTTATTGTAAGTGGCATGTTTTGTATGAATATTCTTTTGAATTGTACATATTTTTTTCAGGAAGACAGAGCTTTCTTTATATAAAGCTTCCCACTCCTCCCCCTAGCCCTGTCATAATTGTCTGCTTTTGTTTCTTGTAAACAGAAATAAAAATGCATTTTAAATATGTGCACTTTTCTTTTTTTCATACCACCGATTGTTTTGTTAACATACTAACGAGACGAGGAATAATAGTACTAGTACTAATAGTATAATCGTCCAGTTTTGGAAAACATTCCCTCTGAAGTCTGCAACGTTGCAACATATTGCACATACGCATATTGAAGCCGCTAAAACAAGCCACGGGCCTTGGTGGAGATGCCACGAGATTCTGTTCTGTTGGTTCCTCCCCACCTCTTCATTACGATTGGACAGTCAGCAGCCAATAAGAATTCGGCCTCCTGCCCAACTCCTGATTGGTTAAGAATTCGTGGCGCAATTATCAAGCTTTTATCAAGCACCTTGTTTCTTTTCGGCGTCGCGGAGAGAAAACGCAAGCGGAGAATTCAGGTTTGTGCTTCCATGTGGACAGTTTTGTACGCACAAAACATGCTTTTGTACGCGCTATTTCACATTGCGTACACGCAAAACACATTTTTCTACGCGGTATATGACATTACGCTGACGTAATGCGGCACAAATCTTACGCCATACTTTATCAGACGTCCATTTTGCTGACAATTGACAGAAATATTTCCCTCGCCTGTCTCGTGTGTAGGGTCGACCGGCTGAACGCCAGCAGAGTTGCTTCCTTTGACTATTAATGGAAGCGCTTCGTTACATTGGATGGCGGTATACACCAGAGAGCCATTGAACCAAGAAGAAGGAGGAGGAGACGAGGAAGACGTTGCGCATTTCTGGACAGGTGTCGGTGTGCGCTACTTGGATTGGATTTTACCCTCGGTCGGAGCCGGATTCTGGTTAAGGTAAACCATTTTAAACTTTAAATTCAAACGTGTTGGTGTTCTATCTGATTTTCAGCTCATTCAATTTACCCTGGAAGAGATTTTCCACGTCAAAAATTAACATTCATCAAAATACGCAAAAAAAAAAAAAAGTCCTTTACATTCATAATAACACATTCGACATAAAACATTAAAGTCCAAGTGTGAAGTAAACATGACCTCCCGTATTTTGTGTAATTAATCTGTTTTAAGAATAATTTTTTATTTTTTTTTAATACAAACATCCTCGATGTATAGACCCATAGCAACGCTCTAACAATGAAAATGCTTTTGTTCGCAATCTCCGGTATTCTTCGGGAATGATGTCACTCGCAGAACGACGAGTCGCCAGTTGCCATTGTACTGCGTTATTGCCGGGTGAGCTGCTCGACTGCCATTGTTGTTGCGTTTTCCGGCGAAATGCCTCGGCGCTGTGTGGCGATGCATTGTTCGCATTCTGGGAAGTATCTATTTGAAAAACAAATAGGGCACGTAAATGGAACAATTTTGTTCTGGCAAAGTGAGGGAATTTCAAGTCAGTGACAAGTGTTCTCTGCCACAAGCACCTTGAAGATGTCTGTTTTCTCAACCGTTTTGCTTACAATGAAGGGTTCGCAATTACAATGCATTTTGAATAATGCGTGGTCTGTTGCGTGTATTGTGCGACTGATAGCTGTGACGTATGTATGCTGAGTGTGCAAAAAGACGAGAGCATGTGATGGCTGTTGTGTGGACAAGGACCCGAGGAGAACGAACGAGCGTGCGGGATTTAAGTAGAGAGTTGAACAACAAGTGTGTTAAATACCTTAAATACCTTACCAATGACAACGTAGGAAACCAACCCACTCTATGGTCTCGATTCGAGCAAAATAAATGGACCAAATCTCAATGTAAGTCATTTACAGCACGACAGAGCATCAAATTTAAAACAATAACGCAAAGCTAATAACCCCAGCATATATATCTTAACATTCTTCAATTCTCGATGTGTCTAGTCTCCACTCCATGTTCGGTGTCCTGCCCCTGCAAATGATCCTACTGGAGGCTCATTTGACTAAACCATTATCTTGTCAAATATACCATGTAAAAAATATTTTTTCATGCGTTGTTATTTGTATGTGTAATTACTTTGTGACAAAAAGATTTAATTTGCCATTTTCTGAACTTACTTAACGCTAGGTTTTGAAGTACACCCCAAATTCTTGTGTGTATGCGTCTGCAATGGGATGGCCTTGTGCGTATCGTGCCAAGGCGGGCATGTTCGAGGGCAAGCAGTCAAGTGAGTGAGACAACGGAGACAAAATAGTCACGTCGTCCCTTTTATGTTCACAAGACACGCAGTTTAAGGTTGCTAGAGTTGCTCAACTGGACATAAGAAATCATTCTTTCTGATAGTGATTGTAAACCTGGGTGGGGAGACGAAGCAATTTCGTGAAAGAAGTCGAGGATGATGGATATCGTTGCGTTGGCGATGATGTTCGTTAACCTGGAATGACTTTCAGTTTACATCTCAGCATTGTCAAGAATTATTAGCTTGGATTTCTCGGCCTCTTAATGTGTGAGACCATTTGTAATTGAAGGTTTTTCATATCCAAACCTTTGGATTAATGTAAAAAAAAAAATCAAAGTGAAGCCTTAGTATTCATGAGGCCAGTCACTTTAGAAAAAAGGGATTTATTGTATATCATTTATTTACAGTTATCCTGAAAACATTTGCACAACATGGATTTTTCTATCTTAGAAATATTACACATGGACAGGATGTCTAAATAGCCGCATTTGCAGGGCAACAAAAAAAAAAAAAATATAAACAGGGCCGTTTGTTTCTCCCGTAACTCCCTGGCTGCATGCACGACAGACACGAACCAACGCGGACACAAACATGGAAACACAGATTCCTGATCAACGCCTCGGCATGGCCAAGGCCAACAAAATGAATGGAAAAACATGCAGCTTCACTTTGGCAGCCATTTCAGGAACTACTTATGACATCATGCTTCTGCTTTGCAATCAAAACCGGGTCTACAGTTCCAGGTGGCTCCCAAACGTTTTCCAGTGTCAGTGAGAGGAGGTGTTTTGCAATCACATTTGCGTTTTTGAGCCGTGAAAACAACTCGCCTGGCAATTCCAAATGCAAAAAGAAGGAAATCAGCTGCAACAAACATGGGATCAGTAGTAACAACAAATGAAGGGGTGGGGGTGCTCTTCATAACAAAAGAAGAAAATCCAGCAGATTCATTTTGTTTATTAAAAAAAAAAAAATAGTCAAATGTACCATCACTGTTCACATTGGCGCTTACGGATGGGGGGAGTGTTATTTAATTTAACAAGAAAAAAAGAAGGGACCCATCATCAGTAGTGTCAAAAGTCACAAAAGAAAACATATTTCATGACAAAACACGCAACATATAGAAATATATATTAAAAGAAAATTAAAACATTTGATACGCCTCGCGGCCCGACGCGCCTAACACGTCATCACGCCCTTTGGATGATGGACGCGAGCGCCGATTGGTGCCGCGCCGGTCATCTCACAGTGTTCGTCCACATCATGTCAAAAGTCACAAATAAATTAAAAACATTTTCCCTGCCAGTCCACTGATTGCCTGCAGGTTGCTCAGAGGAAGCTACACACGGTCACATTTTTTTTTTATATCTCGAGTTAGTGATGGACACAAAGAGGATGTGTTTGTAGTCCTTTCACGTGGGACTACAAACATGGCCTCCACCTTGTGCAAACATTCACAGCCGTACATTGTTGGGACAATTTTGGAGTAAATAAAAAACAAAACAAAAACAAAGCTCAATTCATGAAAACTGTACAATAGTAGTTCCTGCCATCTGGAAGATGAAAAGAAAAGTGAGATGATATTAACAGTGGTAGTGCTGCGGCCCAGGACGACGCAAAGGGGCTGAGGCTTCGGGGGCGGGAAGACACGAGGACATTGGACTGGGTTGGCGGGTCTCAGTAGTTTTGGCTAAAAAGGTGAGGTAGGCCTTGGCTTGAAAACTGGCAGGGCGTCTTTCACATCTTGATGTCCTCCTCCACGCTGAGCTGCGACAGAGTCTTCTTGATGCGCAGCGCCGTCAGACGTGCCGCGCCGTTGGCGTACCAGCACTCGCGCATAATCTTGCCCATCACGCGCAGAGACTGCACAACACACACGGGAGGGAGGGACACTTTGTTTTAGCATTAGCATCAAGCTAGCAGACTTTTGTTTTTTTGGAAGGATTGGTCACAATTTGCCAAAATTGAGTTCAATTGATCAAATCGATCGACAGTAGCGCTCTTATCGCAAGTTTGCACTCGCAAGTCAAAACAAATCTTTCTACCATGAGTGCCCTGTAAATGCCATCAGAATTAAATAAGTTTTAATTTTAGAGCGAAAAAAAAAAACCAAGTGGGAATGTCATGATTAGTGACGATTAATGTACCGTGATACTGGTATTGAAATGATACCATGGCAAAAGCTTCAATATCGGTAAAAAAGAAAAAAAATGACGGGATAATAAATTACAGCTAATCAACTTCAAATCTGATTTGTTTTAATTAAAAATGACTATACCAATACTAATTAGAATATGTTAGATACAATAATAAAAAAATAGATTTTTTAAAAAAAATTTTAAACAACTAATAATTGGATACTGAATATAGCCAGTATTGTACAAAAGTCTTCGATTTATGGATTATTATTTAATGGCAGGCCCAGGTCATTTGGTGGCTCGAAGCAAAAATAATCCCAGGGGCCCAATTTTACGTCACAGTGTGCTGTGCAACCCACACAGCCAGATGTGTCAGATTTTGCTGCACAATTGAGTTGTTGAGAACATAAAAGCCAATTTAGGCATTGAAGTCCTTGTATTCTTTGGTACGCTAAGGTTTATTATGAAATTCGCCTTTTCACCGCATCATATATTGTACTCGCAACAACCTCCAACTACGGACGTCCTTGCCGTTTTTCATCGATAATGGAATCAATATTTAGATGGATTGCCCTTTAGCGGCCAGAAGCAGCTGGCGAGTCTGCTTCTAGGCTGGGCCGGCCGCGTTTAAAGGGGAAGTCAACCCCAGAAAGTGCTTAACAAGAATATGTTCTATGTTGTCCCACAAGTCGAAACACGGCATTCTGATTAATATTGCGTTTGAGAAATATGAATTAAGCTGTAAAAACCCACCCGTTTTTGTACATTTTGTGGGCGGCGGCCATTTTGCCACTTGCTGTCGACTGAAAATGACATCTCAGTTGCTCAGGTAACAACCAATCATTGCTCAGCTTTTGAAAACAGGTGAGCCGTGATTGGTCTGAACGACTGTGACAACTCACATTCTACAAATGAAATATTAAACAGAATCCATTGTTTAGACTAACGAAGGCAACAATTTTTTTGGGAGGTTGACTTAATTGACAAAATTGCGATATTTGTAGTTATTCAATACAGTGCGGGAAAATCCGAACTGAGCACTTGAAGTGAAAATGCGCGTTAGATTGAGAGAGTCAATTGGTTACCTCGTAGCTCTGCCACCAGTTGGGCACGTTGGGCCGCAGCTTCTGGTCGCACACCACCTTCCTCATCTCCTCTATGGAGGGGTCAGAGGGCACCAGGTCATAGTAGGGCAGCTGGTACTCCTCGTGGATACCTGCGAGACAAGCAAGCGCAAAGGAAGCGGTCGGTTACGTTCGGGAGGCTTTGTGGCGCGAGTCTGTCGTTCTCACCTCCGGCATTGCAGCGGCGCGCAATCTCCCAGTAGACCAGGCCCAGAGCGTAGATATCGGCGCACTTGAAGGAATCAAAGTGCTTCATGTTGATGCTTTCGTCCAACACTTCTGGAGCCATGTACCTGCGAGGACGCAGCACAGCGTGACGTCATTTTACTGAAAATTAGACACAGGATTCAGCAGGTGTTGCAGGATTATTATTATTTTTTAAAATTGATTTGTTGGTTTGGAGAGAAAGGAGCGTTGTTTCCAAGAGCCGAGCGTTGTGGCTGTTTTTAGCGACGTGCCTGGTAACTTTTTTTTTTTTTTTCAGTGGGGAAAAAAAAAAACATTTTGCGTGTGATGAGAGGAGCCCGAGAGAAGTAATCAATCAGTCAATCACGCTGAAGCTTGCCAGATGTGTGGAGGCCATTTAATTCCTGGACAGGGGAATAGATTGGCAGCTAATCGATTATTAAATGAAATGATAAAGATTTGGATAAATCTGTCAATCATTTAGAGACCTCGTTTGATTTGAAATCGTCCAAAGCTTTGGAATCTCAATCTTTCCGATTTATTGTTGATCAGAGGGTTAGGCGTTGAAAACATCTGCTTGTGGATGTGGCGAGGCTTACCTTTTGGTGCCCACGCGCTGGTTCGGGGCAATATCGATCGTGTCCGTGATGGACTCGTGACGGACGGCCAGGCCCAGGTCAGCGATGGCGCACATGCCGTTTTTCTTCACCAGAATGTTCTTGGACTTGAGGTCACGGTGCGCGATGCCAGGCTTACCTACGGGGAGGCGGCAAACGCTCGTTGAGCTCATTTTATGAGCAGGGTGGCCTCAGCAACGTGAAGGCGCGCGACTGAGCTCGCCTCACCCTGAGTGCCGAGGATCTCCATGTGCAGATGCGCCAAACCGCTGGCGGCCGACAGCGCCAACTTGATCATTCCCTCGATGGTGACAGCGTAGCGATTTAGGTAGTCGAAAAGGGAACCGTGCTCGTGGTAGTCGGACACCAGCCACAGCTGAGTCCATGTGCCGTTGTCTGAAGGAGAACACGCGCATTGATTGATTTTGATTTGATTTGATTTTTGCGTCTTTCAGCTACACTAAAATTGTATTCTTAGGAAATGGACTTGCTATGGTTAATTGTGCATGTGTTTGAGAAATGCTTTGACATAATCCCGACTTTGGTGCGAAAAAGAAAAAAAAGTGATTGAGACGTCTTTATTCATGTCAGTTAGCATCCATCTTCCTTTTCTTCGCCTTGCCTCACCTTTATTGTCCGCCGCGATGAAGCCCAGAATGTTTTCATGGCGCAACATGATTGTCTGGTAGATTTCAGCTTCTCTAAACCAGGAGCGCTCCTCCCTGGATGAGAAGATTTTCACCGCCACGTCCCCGCCGCGCCACTTCCCTCGCCAGACCTCGCCAAAGCGGCCCTTCCCTATGATTTCCTGCAGCACGATGGTCCTGGCCACAGTCCGCTGCACAAAGAGGGGCAGGCCTGTAGGGGGCAGTAGACACCAAATGAAACAAAAAAAAAACGACATCAACTGCGGAGCAGCAAGTTTAAAAGCTGCTGGAGCGTAACATGATCTCATCAGCACGGGAGTGCGTGTTCCCGTCATAGACGTGTTTGCACACATTCCCAGCGGATTACTCTGAAACCGCAAGGTATTTTCACTATTATCCATTGAACCGCAGATCAAATAATTGCTGCCGTGCAAAGTTTCCAGGCTTGTAAAATCCCTTTGACGAGCACAAATCATTCAAAATTGTGATAAGATTTCCCTGATCTGTGGCTCCAAAGTGTTGCGTGAGGTCATCGTGACTACATCAAACTACAACCATAATTCTTTTTCAGCATATTACTCACTCGAATATGAAAAGCATTTTTTTCTCTTGACTCATATCTAGTTGTGCTCCCCCAATTTGCTGCTATGCAAGCCTCCAAAACGTAAGGAAGACCAGCTACGCAGCCGTGTTCCGAAGGCGACTAAGCGTCATAAAAAAGAGGAGAAAATGATGTCGTTGTGGAGCCCAAGAAGAAAGATACTACATGAGGATGATTTTAGGTAGATCACAGAAAGCCCTCTATTGAACATACTCCTGAGAAAAAAAAGAAGCTCAAATCAAATCATCTTTTGCCATTGAAATGAATGGACCAGCCAATACACTCATCCAAAGCTTTTTGGCAGCAAGGCAGATTCAACAATGCTAGCGTTCAATCACAAACGTCCTGTCAAAGGTCTGGGCTTCAAAATAAATGAACCAAAGCAGGTGCGGTCAATCTATTGTTGTACTGCCATGTTTTTATTTTGAAGGCCTGACATTCAACACCGTGTGTTGCGCCAATTTGCTGAACAGGTTGAAAGTTAACCTCCCTATGTTGTGGGTCAAATTGACACGTTTGGAAAATATATCATTCAAAAAACGGATTAAGTTTTGTTGTTTTCTTTTTAATTATTTCAATTGCATTGCATTGTGTTGCGTTATGTAAAATCTTTTGATGCTTCAACTTAAAAGTGGATCACATTAACCCATGAAAATCGTTGTTTAAAATACAATAAATAAATAAAAAATGAACCCGCCAGTATGGTTGTAACTCAAATATGCTAAATATGATAGTCAGTCTGCATGGAATTACCAGAGCCTGATCCGGAGGTAGACATGTCATAGATGAGGTCCTGCAGGGTCTTGTCCTTGGCCAAGTACAGATGGTCACATGACGGGTCCTCCACCTCCAGCCTCTGCCTGTGACTGTAGGCCCTTTGATGATACTGGAACAGGAAAACGCCCACCATGAGCAGCACACAGAGCAGGAAGACGGGCCCCGCGATGACCGCCACCAGCTCCACGAGACCCCAGGAGCCCGCCGAGCCTGAGGGGTCCTCCTTGGTGGGCACTGAGAGCGCAGAAGCGATCAAGCATTCAGGTCAACACTTGCACGTTGCTCTCACAGTGGCAATGCTGATTATCACCACAGATTCCTACCGGGGACTTTCAAGTCAATACTGTTGCAGTAGTCAACATAGCAGCAATGAGTGTTGAGCAGACCCTCGGCGCTCAGACAGTAGAAGGGTTGCCCGGGCGGAACCAGGTTGTCCCTGTTGATGCAGATGCGGACATGTTGCTCCTTTCCCTGGATGGTGTACGTGGAGGCCATGCAGGCACCGTCCGTCTCACACTCATAGCCCGTTTTCTCGCATGTCGTGCAGTTACAACGAAGAGCTGGTGGGGGGAAGGAAAAGGACAGTTATGCAAACAAAATCTTACAGTTGGCTTCCAAATGCAGAGAGAGATCGTCATGGGCAATCAACAGCACATATTTGCGGAAATATAACCAATGGAAGAAAGTTCTTGCTTGCCTTGCCATGACTTTGCATCACATTTGTGGGAAAAGGGCGAAAAAAAGTTTGGTTTTGAATGAATGAATGCTGATGATCGAAAGTCCCCCGCACTGATCTTGTGCCCAATTAAAAAGTTTTTCTGCGACTGCGTGGACGCACGGAGTCAAAGTTTGGCCAGGTGGGTCACATCTCCGAATTGTCCAGCAGGGGGAAAGCTAAACCCACGATCGCAAGCGGCTGGAAAGAGTTCAATTGAAGCTGGAGACATTTTTGTGATGTCAGACAGAGAGCAGGACATAAGTCGGAGCAGCACCCAGACGGCCATGAAATCAGAGCCTTCGCTGCGGATGGACGCAAAGAGGCAGGGTGGAGACCGACCTGCCCGCAGGAGAGAAACTGAAACCCAACGAGGGCAGAGGGCTCCTGCCAAATCCCCAAAGTGGCATTCGGTTTCATATCTTGCCCTTCTTTGGACCTCACTGACACTGAGAGAGGCCAGATTTTCTATATTTAATCGTTGTGAGACAAAGACGATTACTAGACTTTTTTTTATTTTTTTTATTTCCTCATCGGTTTTACAATGCACTGTAGTTTATAGCTGGGCATTAGAATCACAAGTGGACCGATACTGTACAAAAATAGGACGTAGGTAAGTCTTCAAGCAAATCGTCTCTCTGGAGGATGATTGTGCTTTTTGTCAGAGACAAAACGTGCAAAACCGCAACTCAAGAAACGGATTTCTTTTGGACTTTGAGCCCAAGCGCACATTTCCATTTAGCTCCGGTCAGCCACAGCGGGCTTCAACCAAGGTTTGATGCTTGCAAACACCGAGCACATCGGGACCCGAGTGACTGTCAAGACTCGTTCTCAAGGCGAACGCAATCAAATCGTTGAAACAACACTCTGTAGTCTCGGAGTAACATGTCACAAACCGACAACTACGCCTTCAATTGAAATGAAGAGTGGACCTCTCAAGACTTGGACTGTGGACCACAAAGCAATAAGAAACCGAGATGAGAGGAATTCTTATCTTTATTCTTTTGCAGAGAAGCGTGACAGTCAGTTCAAGCTCCAACAATGTCTGGCACACAGAGAGAAAAGATTTAAGGGTGGCAAGCTTCCACTAATCTTCTGTCTTATCCGGAGGGTCTCTTTTGACCGGAGAAGCGCTCACAACTTCCCAGCTACAAGTGTGGTTGAGCAGATTTTTCACAACAGTTCAACAGCCACGTCGTATAGCTTGCAAGCTGTACCAAATTGCCGTTGCATCGATTGCACCATCGGCACGCAGGATTTCACTTTGCGCAACTAATTGCGATGTCACGACGGCATTCTCAATGTAACTGAGGCCTCATTTGTTGTTGTTGACGACAAGTGACATGTATGCCAATGATTGTTTACACACAGTCAATATTTGGAGGAAGATTCAGATTTCTGCAACTTTGGGAATAACAGAGTTACTCCTGCATTTGAATAACCCGATTTATTGACATTGTAACGCCAATCGACGTCAATTCCGCTTGTTACTTTCTACTACCAACGGAACTCACCACAAGAATAAAGGAGACGCTTTCTTCCTCGCCCAAAAAAAGTTTCCTGCGTCTAAGTTTGGTCATGGTCGTTTAACTCTGCTTGTCGACTTCTGACGACTTGCGCTCCTGACGTATGGACTTAAACACACGTAAATGTGCGTCTGTATGCACAGCGCATCATTTTCAACGCAGAGACAGAAAGAAACAAAGTGAAGAAAGAAATCTACCCAAGTTAGGCTCATTCAGGCGAGGGTGCGCCACATACAAGTACTTTCTGTACTACAATGTCAAAGATGCCTTGCGGATGGAGGAAGAGCATGCGCAGATTACACACCAATGTCTCTTTAGAAAGAGCGAACCTGATCCCGTTTACATGATCCAATATACGGGTTAGAAAAGGGGTAACCCACGGGTCTTATTCGGGGTTTTAAGGGCATGTTTGGGATTTGCGCCTATTTAGCCTTAAAAACCCAAATCTTGCCAATATTCGGATTTCCGTTGGGTTATTGACTCCATGTAAACTAGTGGCGGGCCGTGCATTTCATATGTTGGCCTTCAGTAAAGTCCTATTTCGTCCGACTCGAATAAATCCCCCTCATATTAGCATCATTTCTGACACCATGGCTGGAGAAATAATGACCAAAAAGACACTTAGGAACTACTGAGCGAGTGTTGGACGACCGAGCTTCTCCTGAAAGGGCCGTCTTGAAAATGGCCTCGCAAGCGTATCTGCAATTAAATTCCCGCCTTCGGCCATTGTGGTTTAAGAAAATCAAGAATAGATTTGACATTTTCGAACGGTCTCCAGTTACAGATTCCGGGTGTATTGACTCCGCATAAGCGCTGCCCCCTCACGAGGGAGTAGCCAATCACAAATCGCGTTCATCACCTTCAACGTAAGGCCAGCGAGAAGGCTCACTGGAACCAACTCGTGATCTGATTGGCTACCGCAACTGTCTATCAAATCTGAAAGCTGATTGACTTTGACAGAACCGATGCCCGCACGATTGTATCTGAAGGCCTTTGAAAAAAAAAAATAGTGCGTGCTACTGATATTGTGAAATCTGCCTGGCAACACGAGCTAGCGGAATTCTAATTGGATAAAAACTCTCACCTAAAAATACAACACTAGGATATAATGACATTGATGATCATGATTTCTTGATTACGTTCGGGCCAGCAGAGAAGGCCTTGAAGGCCCACCACTGCATGATCCAATATACGGGTTAGAAAAGGGGTAACCTAGGGGTCCTATTCGGGGTTTTAAGGGCATGTTTGGGATTTCCACCCATTTACATAGCCTTTAAAAACCCAAATCCTGCCAACATTGGGATTTGTGATGGGTTATTGACTGCATGTAAACACAGTCTGTGATTAAGCCAGTAAACGTTTACTGGAAAGGAGGAGCACTCTGAGCAGGACTACAGGAAGATTTCTGCTGCACCTTCCAATACACAAGGTGAACCGGAAGAGGCTTGAATCTTGGCAAATTGACGATATTTTGCACTCAAAAGGAATTTCCGGCAGAGCAAATTGGGTCATCTAAACAAATAAAGTTGAGGGAAAGGGCCAAATCATCGTTCAGCATTAAGGTATTTTCTAAAAGATGACCCGTAGAAAGCCATCAAACGGCGTCACGTTGCCGTTCGTGGCGCCACCGTGTGAAAAAGATGTGCAGGCATGAGCAAACATGGCTGAAAGGAGACATTATTGCCTCAAATCCTTCACTGATGGTTTGTGGTCAACCCAGACTTTGTTTTGTGGAAGATTGCACTCGAGGGATGGACCAGCGTGGAGAAAATACAGAAACTGGCGCGAAAAGGTGACCAACACCATGGCCGCACGCTAGTTTGAACGCAGTTCCACTCACAGGAATAACATCCCAGAGCCAAGTAGAGCCGCCTGATGTGGCGGGCTGGCATTTTTGGTGAACTCTGTTCTTGTATGCACATTATTGTTGGTCTTTACACTCGTGCTTTGTGCTGAGATTAAGACAACATGAAGAGTGATTGGAGCGGTTCAGCATGAACAAAGAGGGAGTGAGGGGAGGGGGGGGGATGGGCGCCACGGAGCACAGCCCCAACCCCAATATTTGAGCGCCAGACGGGGTGGGGGTAGGGCCGGACAATATAAAAGGGGGGCGGGAGTAATGAGCCGGACTTACAGGGCCTCCAGCTGCGATGGGGGTCCGCCCAAGGGACCAGCTGTGAGCGTCATTAAAACCCCGTCTAGACTTTGAGTTACTGGAAGGGTGGGGGCAAGTAACAGGAACAAGAGAACAGTGAAGTTAAAAAAGGGGAGAAGACATTGGGCCGTGTGTTTGTCAAGTTCCTATCATTCCGTGCGTGCTGAGGCAGGAAATGACAAATGTAGTGAGGAAGGGATTAATAAAAGATTGTTGCTCAAACTAGTTTTGCCCCAACTTGGACCTGACAGCAAACCACAGCATACTTGCATTCAACTTTAACAACACACAATGCACCCCGTTGACGCCATTGTACGTACATTGACGTGACTGCATTCATGTGTCGTGTCGAGAGTGAGACTCTCGGGAGCGCACAGACGCTGAGAATGTGCGTGTAAAAGAGCACAGCAGCACCATTAGCCAAATGTACCGACTGAAATTCGATCGCTACAGATACCAGACAGAGTTGATCAAGACAAACAGCCGCCACCAGACAGTGCAACACACGCGCACGCGCACACGCACACGCACACGCGAGCATGCACAAGTGCATCTGAATCAATGCTCCGGGAAAGAGGAAAGTCATTACCTTTGTCTGCATCTCGGACTCAAATTACTGATCAGATTCTCACGTCAGGTCCGAGACTGCAGCGACCTCTTCCACTACAACTTCATCATTGTGGTTATATTTTGTTATTCAATCAGTCCATCATGGTACAGTATCCAAACTCTTACCATCTGATATCTAAAATGTACTGTATCTAAAATTTAAAAAACACAGAAAACATTTGACGTTTTTTGGATGTAGACTTGCAACAATGTCAAGAAGAACGCAACAGGCTTTTGTTACTTTGTGTTAAGAGCAGGCTAAATTTTTGTTTTGAACAGAAAAATGACCAATTGAAAATTGTTACAGTATACGAGTTGCTTCCCAAACTGGTGCAGCAAAAAAAGAGTTCAGAGCCAAACTATGGGTTTCCCCTTCAATGTGGACCAAACGATCAACAAGCACATCTACAAAAAAAAAGATTCGATTATGTTTGCTTTGTTCAGGCCAGAGTTGTGACAAGACGGCAACACCGAGAATCCCGCCAGGAGTGCATGAAAGCGTTGGACAAAACATGCAGTTGACTCCAGGAGGATTATTTCTTAACCAAACGAATACAACAAGCTAGCTGTAGGCATCTTTTCGCTTTCAAGTAAATGATGGACAAGATCTTTAAGAAGTGAGGCTTAATTTGTTGTTTCAAAAATCACAATTTGCGGTTTGCTGTGAGGAGTGGGTCAATGGTGCCAAACAATATTTTGGACGGCCATGGCTGAATATTGACAGTGTCAAAAATCGAAGGACTGAACCGTCGCCTTACAAATAGCCCAAAACGGTTTCTTCCATTCGGAGAAATGAAAAGTATGGCATCACGTTGAACATTTAAATGGCCAACGATGAAACACGTCATACCTCCGCCCACCCGTGACAACGGCGTACATGCCAATGTGCTTTTGTACTGCACAAAAAAGTCGTTTGACGCACGTGGATATGCCGCATCAGTCTGTCAAATTCTATCGGCAAAAATGTGTCCCTCACGTCCGCATTCCATCAGCAGCGAAGAAAGCAGAAGGAACAGCTCTACAAGAGAGAATTGCAGGTGTCAAATGAAGACCTCCAGACATGAACTCCCACTGCTACTGGATCTATCGGGTCAATGTTCTGCATTTGAATTAATGGCATGGAGCAGAGGCCGCTTCTGAGTGAAATTGTGGCTCCTGCGGTGATCGGATCCCCTTGTGGTGCAGTATCAGTAAGCGCGGCGCCGGGTCACTCACAGTGCACGCCGTCTGCTGCACCAATTAAGGCCCACAAGCCTCCGGGCCCAACGGAGGTCATTATTGACACTGGACCACCTCACACTTGACCTAAATCTGCAGCGCGCTTGCAAAATCACAAATCGGTGTTAAACTTGGGCTACAAAAAAAAAGGATTACGATCATGTAGTTCATATTGAACAGGATATAAAAAGCGTCAACACTGGTTGGACAGAATCATCATTGTCGCCAATAAGCTTCCAGTTTGCCTCCAACATTCCTCTGTGTTGGAATCAATTCATCAATGTGTCCTAATTTAAAAATAAAAAAATCGGCACGGAAAGTGTAGCAAAGTAATAATTACGGCAACTTTAAAGCCGCAAGGAGCAACAAACGGGGCCTTGCATTCGGGCTGAACAATTTTCGGAAAAGACTGAACTGCAATTTGGATTCCATTCACCATTACATCATGCTACGTGCCGCCGTGTGAAAATTGACGTAAAGCACATAAATGAAGAGTCTGCCAGCCATGCTTGCGTCGATGATCCTGCTTGCTCCCCCGCCCCAGCTGGGGAAATGCTCGGCACAAGAGGGATAAACTAGCTTCGTACCAGCTTCGGTGGCTATTTAATAGTTTTTTTCCCGGCATGTTAGCTTTGCTAAGTGACTATATAACCCATTTAGACATACAATGCTAAGTTTAATTCATATTACGATATATACCATTAAGGGATTCGATATCTGCTGAGCAATGAATTTTATTCTACAAATTATCACCCAGCCCAAGTCATGCGCATCGTCTTGCTTGAATCAAAGTTTTGGCAAGAAGACAATTGTGAGTTCACTCCACGGACAAGTTTTCACAATCATAGCCCATTTCCTTTAGTTTGCAAATGATGCTGGTACACAAACGAAACAAACTCCTGTCTTGTTCTTTTCTGAAGTTAATGAGCATACTAGTAAAAATGTTTCTTACTTTTTTTTTTTTAAGCACATCAGGTTGGAGATATTTTCATGTTTTGTTTTTAAGTTTGACCAAGCTTGAACAGCTTACACAATACGGATGTACGTTGGAATTCAGAGCTGACATTTGAGAAAAAAAAATCCACCAGTTCTTGAACCTAACCCTTAGCTCATAAACATTACTAAATATATTTCTATTTACATACTATATTATGGTTATCTTATGTATTATTGCGAATGATCAAAAACCACGCCTGACCGTATGTAAAAGTGGAAACGCAACTCTCAGGGCGCTGATATGGGAGCGAGCCACTCCTCACCTCGCGGCTGCGTGGCTGACAGCGCCGAGATCACATTGCAAGTGTGTCGAGTGCACACAAGGCGGACTGCGTCACGCGAGCATACAGCAAGCAGAACTCGCTCTTAATCTGAATCAAGCCAACAACACGAGACTTGCCATAGCACCCCGTGAAAAAAATATTGCACCCAATCCGTCCAGAAAAAAAAAAATGGCACTCTCGCCATGGTCACATAATCTGCTTGGACTGGGCGACTTTCAGGTTGGTCCGGTTTCGGGCCTTATGTTGCCTAATCCTTTGGCGGGTGCGTTAACCAACCACAATGATTTGTGGGCCGCCTTTCACTGAAGACTCTGCCAGCTGGACAAACCAATCACACAACCCCCCTTCCCCACTTTAGTCTGTGTAGGGTACACGTCCACCCCCACACGTCGCAATGTTGGAGCGGGCAAAAGAAAAAAAAAAAAACACACATGACGGCTGTGGCATCATTCCTGCGTAATGTGCACCAACTGAGCCGGCGTGTTGAACTGCACCCTTGGGCGGCGGCGCTTTGATCAACTTCGATCAGCCGCTTCCAAATTTCAGGCCACTTTCACAATCGGGTCCTGGCTCAGTTTTCATTCCTGTGTGTTGTCAACCAATTCTAGTTTGAATTTTATTATTATTCATGATTATTATTTTTTAGAGATGTAAATGTTAATTTAATTCGTAGAGATTACTTTTTTTTTATTAATATAAGTCTTAGGTATGTTCCGATTGAGCAAGATTTGATAACTTTAGTTCCAACTTGCTTGAAATTCTGTGGCAACTTGACTTGCTTGAATTGTTTTTTCCACACACACGACCCGAGACTTGTAGGTTGCGATTTCAGACTTCCACGTATGCGACTCTCTCCCACCTCTGTCTAGAAGCGATTCTTTGTCAACACATTTTGCATATCCTTACGTTAAACTTGGAGCTTGACATAAAAATCCCAAGAGCAGACTTTTTCCATGAGTGAAAGTTTGTGGGCCTCAAAAATAAATAAATAATCACACCAATGGAAATTTTTAGCAGTAATGAAACAGTTACTATTAAAACGGTATACCTTGAAAGTGGGAACCAGCAAATTTTGTTTATTTAATATGCTAAAATCAAGCCAGCTGTTACAACTCTTGAGCATGATTGCAACCGTGAAAAGAGAAGCAACAGCTGGATGTGGGTAAAAGTCGTGTTTTAACAATGTCCCGATTGAATCGGCCGTCAAGTTTTCCTCCCTCATACTGGCCGGTGTTTACATCCCATCAACGCTAACACGGACGCCGCGCTACAAACACTGCTGGTCACTTTAAATTCTCCGCGTCATCTTCACAAGTGTGTCATTGTCTCGTAATTAATGTGCGACTGGTCACTTTATTTTTGCTTGATGACTCTCGCTAACATTTGCACCGCTGTCATTGTTCGGCATCACAGCCCTTACGTTACGTAAACACCATCTGCAGGATTAAATATGAATGGACATGATCTGATTTGGATGACAAAGAAAATAGTGAACGTTAGTGTCAACAGTTAAAGTTTGTGCTTTTTCCTATTTTGCTTTTCTAATCCACTTTCGTAATGTTCCGAAGCGGATCATGTGCACAGTCATATTTAGAATGTACAACAGGCACTCATGATGAAATATGGACTGCAAAATGCTGATCTGAAAGCTACCCAACATGCTCATTTCATGATTGTACTGCCTTAAAAACACAAATAGTAGCACAAAAGGGGTGTTGGGGGGGGGCGGCAATGTGATCGAAGGATGATCTGGCTTCAAAGTGGAGATGACACTGAAGTGGGACGAACACCACACACGAGGTTCAAATATTAGCTTGATCAGTTTAGTGGCAAGTTGCAACAAGGCAAGACGACTTGCACAGATTCAACTCAGTCCGGCGTTGCACAACCAATCCATGAGAAAACTTTGGATAGATTCTGGCTTGTTTGCGCTGGTTGGAATCCACCATACTTAAGATGCATTTCATTCTTACGTGACTTTTGACTTTTACTCCCTACTTTTAGAAACAGCGCCATACTTTCTACTTCATACTTTGACAAGATAAGATTATCACGTTTTTCAAGCTTGGCGGATGACGACATGAGACAAGAAATAAAAATCCCCAAACTGGAAATGAATGAGGCAACTCCAACGATTACACCACTTTTCCTATTCCACAATGGCGGCGAGACTGACAAATAATTCAGAAGCTTCCGTCCGTGCCATAAATGACAGCTCAGCAGAATCAGAGAAGACAAATATTCTCCATTTATGGCCTTATTTAAAGAGATTGAGTGATTGATGTTGAGTGTGAAATCCTCGTGGTGTTTATTTTTTTTGACGACTTCAGATTAAATAAGTGTGTTGCCTAGTTATTTTTTTTTTTTTTAGAGTTTGTACATTTTCCACTTGGATTTGAGTCAAGGAGTTCAATCAGTGCTTTAACCAGCTTCAAAGTTTCTGTTCTTAATGCTCACAATTAAAGCAAAGCGCGTGAGCACTTTTACCATCTCTGCTTGTTTGTGAGGGTCCGCAAGCAGCAGGCCAGAAGACCAGACCAGACCGGAGAAGCGCCCCTAAAGACCCCCACTTGCCACATTTCCATAACAATACAGCCAGACTTGAACTGTGACTCCTGTCTGGGCTTTTGTGAATGCACGGCGGTCGTCAGCCTATGCCAGCTTTCACCCAGCGGCCGAGCACCCTTTTCACTCCTTTGCAAATGGACACCAATGCAATAGCTGCCAGTGTTTACTCCCAAACAACACATTTCAGGCACTTAAGTAGGTTAGGCCTCCAATCTGAGACACCCTCCCCCCTTCGCCGCCCCCCATTAAAGCACACTGAGCACGTTGAACGAGGGAGCTGAGTCGGTAGCAAGCCTAACACACAGAGATAAGCTTGTGCGATTGTTTTATAAATAAGGTACACATGGAAGCTAAGCACCAATTTGTTCCGTGCACGTCCTACGTTGCACTTCCATGCATGAATAAATAAATACACGCTTATCTTGTTAGCTAGCAGCTGCTCCGACGTAAACAAGCAGCAGTTTACTTAAAGTACCCGGGAAGGTGTCGGCAAACTAGCAACATAATTTCAGTCACTGTGAACAGCAGCCCTTTTTTTTATTATTATTTTATTTTATAGGTCAGCGCTAGCTCGACGTGGTTAACCAAATCCCCTCCAGTCCACAGCGGCGGCGCCATGGCGAGGAGCGGACGACAACACAAATAACACAAGCGCGCGCGCGCGCACTCACGCTCACACTCACACGACGAGACAAAAGGCGAAAATGTGGATCGGCTCGGCTCAAACTTACCGTTCCCGACAGCCAACAGCCCGAGCAGGGCCAGCAACGCCCGGCCAGTGTGTTTCAAAGCCATTTCTTGCACATTGCCATCGCTTCGCACGCGAAACACGAGAAAAGTAGAGCGGCTGCAATGCAACGTAACACAACACAACACAACACAACACGACACGACACGACGCCACCACGATCCAACCGCGCTGGCCACACACTCCACACACACGCGCGCATACACACACGAACAGCCGCACACGGCGAGCCAGCCGCGTGACGTATTTAAAGGGGCAGTGCCCGTTTAAAGGGGAGGTCCGCGTGTCCTCCTCCGAGGTCACCTGCAACACTTTTACGGGCGCGTAGCATGCTGGAACCTAAATGATGTTCTCAATTCATATACAGTGCAGTACCACTGTTTTTTTTCCCACCTTCGTCTAGAAGAGCTCGCGTCCATGTGTTTATGACTACGTCGGTGTGTTGTGTGTGTTTGGGATTGCATAAACGCCGCTGAACTCATTTTCCCTTCGAGGATGGCGAGGGGGAGGGCAATGGCCGGGAAGGAACCCTCAAAATGAGGCTTGCGCCGATATGGATAAAGGTGCCATCATTTCCATGTGAATACTTCCACAGGAATTCCAGGACCATAAAGATGTTCCCCCTTCTTTTTCTTTGTCTCGCCCCCACCCCAAACATTTGAATACAAATTCCTCATGATAAAATCCACAGCATGGCGGAATAGTGCTTAGCAGGTCACCGTTCTGATGGTGGATGTTCAAATGTTGCCTCCAGCCTTCCTTTGAGGAATTGTTGTTGCTTGTTCTCCCCCTGGGACTTGCTTCCTGCACGTGTTTTGTCCAACATGCTCTGAGATTCTGTAAAAACTGTCCGAGGGTGTGAATGTGAGTGTGGATACTTTCTTTGTCTGTATGTTCCCTGCGACCAGTCCACGGTGTAGACTTACCCAAAGTCAGCTGGGATCGACAGCACCTCACCTGTGAACCGATCAGGAGTGGCGCTACACCTTGCCGAGGAGGGGATATCGAGCATCAGCGACCCGCTGCTATTATGATCTTAAAAGATTGCATTCTACACGATGGAGTAGAGTTAACATGTCTGCCTCACAATGCTGAGGTTCGAATCCGGTCTGGTCTTCCTTTGTGGAGTTTGCGTGTTCTCCCCGTGCTTGCTTGCCCTCCCAGTCTAAACACATGCAACAATAGTAACATTTTACTTATATAGCGCTTTTCCACCTACAAGGCATTTCAACACTGGCTCCTCATTCGCTCATTTACTGATGACGCAGCATCGGGAGCAACTGCGGGTTCAGTACCTTGCTCAAAGACACTGTGACATGGTCACATGGTTGAACCCACGGCCTCTCGCCAACTGAGTCCTGCTGAACTGAAACTCAACTAGCGGAGTTCGTTCAGAAGCACTTTATCCTCATTACAGGTGAGCCGGAGCTTATCCCAACTGACTTTGAGTAAAAGACAGACTCACCCTTGGTCACTCAGTCACATTTGGTGACGTCGAAGGTTGAATGCTAATCCAAAGAAGGATTCCTTAGCGGCCGTCTTACTTTTTGATTCAAAACAAATTGGGAAGCCAATACTTAATCATGTTTAGTTCCGTATTTGGCAATATGCTTTTTTTCATTCAAGAACATCATGCAGAATTGTATTTTTTGGGGGGCAGAGAATATAAAAGCATTTTATATCATAAATTCAGGTTCTCCATTGAGAGACAGAGAGTGAATAGTAAAAGAAGTTGGGCCGATCATAGAAATGCGTTCCTGTCATACATAATTCAGTGGTTCATAATTTACTTGCTGACTGAGCCCCAGGAGAATGTTTTATTTGGGATAAAAGAGACATTTTTTTTCTTTCATTGTCCAACACCATTTATAGTTTCTTAAAATATACAATCTTTTCATTATGCTTGAATTGGGTCATTTAGAGTAATTAAAAAAACACAATGCTAAGCAAGCAGAGATAAAAAAAAAACAGTGTAGCAAATATATTTGACATGTATTTTATTTATTTTTTTTCTTCTTTTGAATGAATATGATTGTTTGAAGACAAGCATTGAGAGAGCCTGACTGGCTGAGGCCGTCGATGGGGCCGCCTTGCCTCAGGTCACTTTCTGTTCGTCTGGCCTCTGTGAATGATCTGCCGTTCTGCAGCTTTGGGCCACCAACCAGACATGCAATCTGGCTTCCATCAGCAGTCCCCCGATCCAATTCCCGGAGGAACAATTTGGGTGGATTAAAAAATAAATAAATGAATAATGTTGCGTCTGCTTGCAGCATCAAAGCTGAAAATAACAACGTGAGTTTGCTGCTGGTTTGCCTTTTGGGTGCACAAGCACGAGAATGAAATGGAGCTCAGGTAAATCTCACTGGCGCGTTCACTGCCTGTCCGACGATCACCAACATGTGATCTGGCATAAGTGTGTCCGAGTGTTCTCGTCTTGAGATTGTGTGTCCACTCGACGACAACAAATGTCTCCACTCTCCCGTGGGAAAAGCAAAACACTTGAGAGGGAAACAGAGGCACAAGTGGACACACAGGCGGCCAGTCAGGCCTCTCTGATACTTGCCGTGTCAAAAATAACCAGCTCTTCATCTGACTGACCAGACAGCCTGGGGTTTGAGGGCCTATTATTTCTCTGGACCGAGTTCAACAACTACACGCGCACACGCGCATGCACGCTCACGAATATGCAGACGACGCCATGGAAACCGTTTGCGCTAACCACAGGGCACATTTTGTTGCAAAATTTAATTTCAGCTCGCTCTTTATTACCCATCTGATTTGCTTCACATTAATTAACTGCTTCATGCTCCAATGTGACCATGTTTGCTCTTCAAATTGGTTAGTCCGAGTGGAATAGGGAGGAAATAGGGAATATGGAATTCGAAAAACCCAATACTGAACTTTTGAGTTTTCACGTGTGTGAAAACAAACACACAGATTGCTTGAAATAGTTTTCCAGTATACTTTATTTAACCTGTTGGGGGAAATGATTTATTTGAAACACATCTAAAATTAATATGCACCGGATTTTAATTGGGTGACATTTGACTTTGCATTCGTAACATGAATGAGGGAAAATGTGAATAATACGATCTGGACATAATCATGTCCCTCCGAATCGTGTGAATAAATGCATCTTGAAGAACAACCCATTAATCTGTAAAATTCAGAATTCTTTTTGGTCACCATTATATTTTAGCGCCCTCTAGTGGTCAATAAGAGAATTACGTTACATTAAAGCCTATAAATCAAGAGTTCAAACACTTGAAAAATACAGTTTAATTCACAAAACATCATGAAACAGATGCAAATGATTTTTTAGAGAGAAACAGTCTACATTTATACTTTATAACAAATTGAGTTCTGTATAAAATACATCTGCAACTACATATTCAACGTGTCTGTGCAGCTAAAAAAAAAATGAAAGGTGCTTTTATAGAACAAGCATTGTGCTATGTTAGGCATAGTAATTCTTATTCTTCGCAAAAGTCTATCTCGGTGTCTGTTCTTAGGATTTTCTGGAACTTTGGTCAGGGGGAAGACAAATAGCCTTTGGGGCAAAAGAGTCTAGACACCGCCGAAAATAATATAGTTTTAATAAAATGCATTAAGTGCACGAGTCATTACCATAACTGAAAATATGCAAATGACGTGCTTGTAGGAATGTGGCACAAAATCCCCCCAGAGCTTCTTCTTCAGTTTGCATCTTGCTGACGACAGTCTAGATGTCCTGTTTGAGTTTCTTGACGCTGAAGTCACTGTCATGGTCCAGTTTGGCGAGGGTCTTCTTCACGCGCAGTGCTGTGAGGCGCGCTGGTGCGTTCTGGAACCAACACTCCTTCATGATCTTCACGATGGACGACATGATCTGGACACACGCACACAAACATTCTGATGAATCCCGCTACGTCCATGAGTCTGATTCCGGCTCGTTGTCTGTCTGTCTGTCTGCGTATTTCTCATTTCACCCTGCAAATGTGGCAACTCTGGTGATCGTAGCTGACTCTGCTTCACACACGGATGCTGCAAAATTGATGCATTGCCGATGCGACAATCGAGCTGACTTTTATTTGTCTTTGTTGTCAACGCCAATGAAAATGGTACCTTGAGATACAAGTGACGATTATTGGCTTTGACGTGCAAGCAAAAATTAGAGATTGGAGTGCTGTATGATGACAGTGAACTCAGCTCAGCTCACGTCACAAAAAGTAACAGTTTGGCATCGTGAGCAAATCTTCGAAATCATCGGGACTTCTCTCCCCTCCATTCAGGACATTGGCCAGAAGCGCTGCCTATCCCGAGCCAAAAACATCATTAGGGACCCCTCTCACCCCCATCATGGACTGTTCACTCTGCTAGCCTCTGGGAAGAGGTACTGCAGTGTGCGGTGCAGGACCACCAGGTTCTGCAACAGCTTTGTCCCCCTAGCCATTAGACTGTTAAACGGTCAATCACACACATAGCAAGCCTACCCAGCTGTTACCCCCCCACTTGCGTGTTTTTCTCTACAAACTTTCTATTTTTTTGCACTGTTGTACATAAAATCCCTTTTCTATATTCCAACTCAATACTACATATTTATATCTGTATATTTATGGAACCTGTGCGGGTCAGATGTATCGACATTTCGTTCTGTATACATGTGTACAAGAATGACAATAAAGTATATCTGAATCTGAATCTGAATCTGAAAAGAGGTTTTTTAATGATAATAGTTAATGCCGCTTTTAGTTCAAGTTTCCAGTCAAACTAAACACAAAGATAATGACGTGTATTTGAAAGAGACACATAATTTAGCTTTGAATTCAGTTGAAACATAATTTGCAACGCCATAGACAGGCTAACGAGGAGCATCAAACTTGTTAATGAACTGATGTTAAAACACAAGTGATGCAGCAACACAGGTAGACGGGCAATTTAACAATCCTCACGACTTAACGACTAAATTTACTGCATGTTGGTAAGTCAGTGATAGGAATTGAATTAAATTTTCTTCATTTGTCTTCATGGCTGTATTATACTGCCACCCGCTGGCCAAGTCACGCACACCAAAAGAAGCTGCATTGAATTAATCATGACGGCAAACTGTTTTTAATTTTGTCGGTTCTATTTATTTATGGGTAGTGGACCGGTTGGCACGATGGCCTCGCAGTTCAGAGGTCGTGGGATCGATTCTGGGCTGAGGCCTTCCTGTGTGGAGTTTGCATGTTCTCCCCGTGCCTGCATGGGTTTTTTACGGGTACTGTGGTTTCCTTTCCAAAAACATGCATGGCAGGCTGATTGAACACTCAAAATTGCCCCGTTACCCTTGTGAGGAGAAGCGGCTCAGATAATGGACGCATCGATTTATCGATGTTTTTAGGATATGTTTTTAAAAACCACAATATTATCGAGTGTTTTTTTTCCGTGTTAAAAAAACATTTTTTGGCCTGTGGCTGGAATGCCATTCCGTTCACTTCAATAGGATGGATGATTTGAGTTTCGAGTTTCGAGTTCCACGTTGGTCAAGGAACAAACTCAAATCTCAAGGCACCACTGCACCTTCAACACAAGAGGGCAGAATGACTTCCAGGGAGGAAAACTTTACGCAGCGTATTCCCTTTCACACAGATGTCGGCTTGCATCTTTTTTGTTTCCTCATATGTCACCCATCGTCAAGTTGGACATTCCTGGCATACTGTAAATAGCTCGTATATGAAATGGGCCGGTTCTGTGTGAATGGGAATTGTTGCTGTGTGTCACTTCTCCATCCATACAAAGAGCGTGTGGTCATTGCAAACCAACGTCGTTGCGCTCAAACAATGCAAGTGAGGAGCCCAATTTTCACGCGATGTGCGTTGTCGTGGCCTACCGGGTGGGAGTGCAGCCGGTTGTGCAAGCTGGGCCTCTGCTGGTCCACACAGACCACTTTTTTCATCTCTTCAAAGCTGGGATCAGAGGGCACCAGGTCAAAGAAGGGAGGACGGTACTCTTCCACAATCCCTGAATATAAAAAAAAAAAAGAAGAAGAATGTTTTCATTTCAATTGCACAACTTCTACCCCGTGAAATATCGCAACGCATTCCTTGAGGCCGAGCGGGAAACTGGGCTAAGTGGAATGCGCCAAGTCTCATTATCACCCTGATGAGACAAGACAAGTTGTGAACCTCGTACAGCCATCTTTTTCTAATCTCTGCATGCACTTGGAAATGCGTGAATGTCTCTGGAATAGCAATCCTTGTTGAGCTGGGAGCACATTTGATTACACAAGAACACAGGAAAAGATAGAAAGTCCCAGGCGACGAGGCTGGGATGAGGGAAATGCACACACAACACGGTATGGATGTGTGTCGGCATCTCGCACAGTGTGTGCGTGTGTGTGTGTGCACGCATCTGGCGTCTGGTGTATGTACAAGCGAGTGCTGACACCAGATAAGACTGTTTATAATTACTGTAGCGCTAATCATGAGGGAGGCTAGTCGAGACAGACACAGACAAGCGAAACAGCCGAGTGCTGAGAGACGTGCGACCAACGGGCCTCTCATGTTCATGCAAGCGGCCACATGGATGCTCCGTCTTGCCGTGAACGCGTCGTGCCGTTGTCGTATATGCACTTTCAAATGGTCTTAGCGTCTTAGCGGAGCTCATCTGCGACAAGTGAACTTGTTTTAAAGTGCTGATAAGTCGTTTTAATAATGACGCTGCGTTCATAAAAGTGCAATGACTTTTCTAAATAGGATGAATGTTGATAAATCACGTGATGTTTGTCCGTTGTTTGTCGATCTCACGCGGCTATAACACGGCTGATTTGATTAACAAGGTACAGCTTGCCAACGGCAGATCCGAAATGATCACGTCACACGTAAACAGGTGACCAGAGATCTTCATTTGGAATGATAAAAAAGTCTCGGCGTGAACCCGGCTTGTGAGGGACGATTTGCTAGATGTCGAGTTAATCCTCAAGAGTTCTACGCCCAAAATTTTTGGTGGATCATCAAAGAGTGATGGATTATGTACATCGAGTCGCTTTTTTTAATTCAAACCACCGAGAATTAAAAGTTCCTGTGAAGTGAAAAAAAAAAAGTCTTGTGACTTTGACATACAACAGAGAAATTACGTCCCTGCCAAATTGGACTGATTTTAAAAATCGTATGTATATCGAAACTGTGAAGAAAAAATCAAGTGAATGTGTTGAAACTACTCAACGCTCAACCGTCCGTCAACTGTCAATCAAATGCCACAATACATTCTGGAAAAATGGATGCTACTTCATCTAGCACCACGTTTGCGCTGCAAATAATATATCGGCTTAAAGCCTCTGACGGTTGGGAATTTATCGTCCAAGTGCTTTTCCACGCCTTGACAACAAGGCGCGCTATAAAACGGACGCGCTGCCGCAAAGCCCCTGTCCACACGCTGGCTGTCTTGTGTGACTTTCTCGATTCCGTGACATGAGCGCACTCACGGCCGACAAGGAAGTGCTTCCAAGTGGTCATGCTAGCAACCAAGCTAGCTAGCTAGCATATCTGTAAAAAACAAATAACTGAAATGGTGGAAACCCGTTTTAGTTTTTGAATCATTGGTTGAATTCCAAATGATTTGCCTGCCGAACCGTCGGACTAGTTACCATTGACGGTTGTTCTGCGTGAAATTTCCCAGAAGACCAAGCCCAGGGCCCAGATGTCCGTTTGCTTGTAGGACTCAAAGACGTCTATTCGGAGGCTCTCATCGAGCACCTCGGGCGCCATGTAGCGCTTGGTTCCGACACGAGGGTTGTGGCCCACATCCAAGTAGTCATTGGACTGCGAGTGGATCACAGCCAGACCTGACGGAGGAGGAAAGCCGGGCGGCGGCCTTTACAAGTCATGTCGATAAACTGCGAGGAGCTGCGATGCTTCTGCTGAATTCTCACCAAGGTCGGCGATGCAGCACAGGCCGTTCCTCTTCACCAGGATGTTTCTGCTCTTCAAATCTCGGTGGGCGATGGCGGGTTTGCCCTGGGAGCTGACGATCTCGGTGTGCAGGTGGACCAGGCCGCAGGCCACCGACAGGCACATCTTCAGGCAGCTTTCGGGCTCCAAGCTGCTGTACTGCAGGAAGTCGTAGAGCGAACCCAGCTCGTGGAAGTGGGTGACGAGCCACAGCTGCGTGCTGGAATTCTTGGACGTCATGTCGGAGGCGATGAAACCTGAAGTGGGAATAGAAGACACCTGTTTTTCGACTGACTCGGCCTCTTGCCCGACGCTCCGCATGTGTCGTTTGCAAATGTAGCACAGCACCGAGTATGTTGTCGTGCCGAAGCTGCACGGTATTGTAGATCTCGGTCTCTCGGAACCAGGACTGCTCGTCTCTGGAGGAGAAGATCTTGACCGCGACACTCTCGCCCATCCAAGTGCCCCTCCACACCTCGCCATACCTGCCTTTACCTGCGATGGCAACAAAGAGTCATTTGTTTCGTGCAAAAGCGTCAGAAAGTGATCATTTTGACTGACCGACACATTCCACAAGTGAAATCTGCCTGGCCATCGTCCTTTGAACCAGGTAGGGAAGGCCGGTCCCACTCCCTGATGTACAGAACTCATCGTATATACCCTGGAAAAAACGCACACGGTCCAAACTGAAAGCCTGGAATAGCTCAACACGGCGCCAGGTTCAACATGAAATCCCTTACACCATAAGTCGGGTCTTCTCCATTTGGGATCTTGAGCATGGTGGTGTCATGGTCATCTGCGTTTTGGAGGCGGAAATGCGCACGCCGGAAGCGCAGAAAGATCAGCAAGGCGCACAAACAGGCAGCCATGAAGAAGACAAGTAGCGCCGCGGCCATCCACATCTCCGGACGAGGCTGCTGCGGCGGGATTGTGGTCGTCTCGCCATCTGCGTGCACAAAAGGCCACGTTTCAGTTTCAGAACTCGGTTGCTGTCGTTACTTTGCGCTCCTTTTTCACTCTCGGGCTCAGACCAATCACGGCTCGCCTGTTTTCTGAAGTTGAGCCGTGATTGGTCGCAGATCTGGGCAGTGCCTCCCGCGGCCAAATGGCGGAGGGCTGACTGGCAAAAAATTGTCAAGCGCCCAGCTCTGATTGGTCGTTAGCTGAGTCCTGAGCGACTGTGATGTCATTTTCAGTCTACAGAAGTGACTAAATGGCCGCTCCCATTTTGCTGCATGTGAAAATTCTCAACAATTGTTTGATCCATCAATGTCCGGCTTCAATTAGAACCGAAAATGAAACATTCCTTTTCATCACCACCAGTTGATTAGCAGCAGCAAAACTTTCACAAGAGAAAAACTGCAAGAGTCACTGAAAGCCATAGAAGTGATTGCCCTTGGGGAAAAAAAATCATCTACTTAGGAGGCCAAATGAAGATCATCTTTCTGTCAAATGTGTTGCGCCATTTAGGTTTCTTCTGAAATCTCACTCAAAAGCCAAATATCTACAAACTTTTGTGGCTAGTGTTTTTTATCTTTGAACACGATTGCACACTGACTTCCAAGTTTCAAAATGTGACGATGTGGTCAAAGTGGTGTCGAGTTGCGGCGGCCACTGACTGATGTTTGGACGCGGCGTTGCGAAGGCGTTGCATCGGTTCTGTCGGCAGCAGTGGACATGAAAGCGGGCAAAGGAGGGGAAGCACTGCTCCCTGTAGTTGCTGTTGGGGAAGCAACCCTTCTCCTCAAGACCGTCCACCCACGAGTAGAAGCACACGTCGCCCCTGCACGTGTCATTCACGCAGGTGCCTTTGTCATTCTCGCACGCGCATAGCAGCTTCTCGTCATCCTCGGAATCTGCAAATGATCAACAGGTCACACGCCATAGTTTGGAAATTCATTTGCATTTTTTGCCCACCGGGAGGCAGAGGAGCAGTTTTACATGAACATGACGAGAAAGTTGTGGATTCTAATTTGAGTCAGTTTGGTTCTTTCCGTGTGGGGTGCTCGTGTTTTCCCGTCGCTTACAAAGACAAGTACGGAAATTCTCAAAGTGCCTTTTGTGTGCCTGATAGCTTCATGAAGGCCCAGCCTCAATGAGACGCCAGTTTTCCAGTCAAGCTAATGAATCGTCTTTGGAATGAAAATTGACTGACAGATGGATGGATGTGAAAAAAAATGGTGAGCCAAAGAACTTAAATGAATAGTTTGCAGGATCTGTAACAGCGCAGATCCGAGATGGTCGCTTCTTGAGCCAATCACAGAATCACATTCATTTTTATTCTTTAGGAATGTTATTTTCATTCGGCTGTGACAGCATCCAAAGAACCAGAGCGCATGCTATTATTCGTGATAGAATGATTTTTTTCAGGGCCGATTATCAGTAGTCACGGAGGCTGATATTTGAAGGTGATATTCATTTGTTGAAAAAAAAAAAAAAAGAATAAAATGGTGTAAAAATTTGAAATACTAAAAACTTGATTTAGTTTTTTTTAAAACAATTTGAGTGATTTACATGTTAAAGCTTTTTTTTTTAGTTCTTAGAAAATAGACAACTTAGGTTTAAAAGTGTACGGAGTTCCCCGGCTCAACTACATGTCTTATAGTTCAATGAAAACAAACGGCCCGGCTGATAATCGGTCTATTACTAGCTATTATGTGGTGTTTTTGGTTTTGTACTCAATGATATTAATTGCACCAGTAAAGTGTAGTGCGTGTTTTTTAAGACAATCTGATATGAAGACTTTGTAACCAAACTGTGAAAAGCAACCAGATCAGCGTGCACGTAAAGGACAGGCCTCATCTCAAAACTCCAATTTGGCTGACATTCGCTCACGGGAGACCACAAAGCGCAACGGCACTGCAACTACGCCCAACTTTGTCCTTCACTCACCTGCGTGGTGAGCAGATATCGACAGCAGCAGTCCAACTAGTAGCCCTGTGAAGCCAAGAGAGCCGTCCATTCTGCGGAGCAGACCCATGCAGAATCTGCAAAACGTGGCAAAAAGAGTCAAAGGTAGACAAATGTGATTTGCTTGACATTTCACTTGTTATGTTCACCAAATCTAAAGTGGTGTCCAAAATCACAAAGGAAGCAATGGCCCAGCCTGTCTGCCCATGTTCTAATTGCTCTGAACGGGAGCGGGGGAGAGGGGAGGGGGTGCAAGGAGGCTGTAATAGCACTCCAGAGTGTTTGTGTAAGTGGGCTGAGACTGCGTGTGGCGCTGCGCGAGCTCGGCTGCCCTGCTTGCAGAGTAAATATTGATGGCGATGCTTCCTGCCATTGAGTGGCCCCACCCGGCTGGCCGGCGAGACTCCGGCAACTCATTGTTTAGGGCCGCACTGCCGGGGGGGTCACGCAAGTAGCGCGGCCTTCATACAATGCGGAAGCATGCGCTCGTTGCGTGAGTGCCGCGAGTATCAATCGTGCCACTCCCCAAAAAGTTGAGATTTGCAATGAACGGCATGTTCATCGGATTAAGATAGAAATGCATTCTGGTCTCTTAAAAATATCGGAATTAACCAAAATCGCACATGCAAAGAGAAGAATGTGTGAGCTTGCTGGCAGGGTGGACATTTTTTGTCTCATGTTAGCATTTAAAGAGCACATGACGCAATTAGCAAGCCAGTTCTGTTTAACCAATAAGATTTGAACTTCAAAAAGGTTTTAATAGCAATTGATATTTCACTATGACAGAGTGTTAAAGTGGACGACATCCCACAGCACACCAAACAGGATGCAAATAATGACACATACGTGTGAATGTGAATATTCATTTTGCAACTTTGCACTGTTTCGGCCTCCATTGAAGAAAGTCAAAAAGTTCCTCAAAGAGGCAGACAGAATGTTCAATACCGTCATCAAAATAGAATTCAAATGATCAAAAGGACTTGTTTTCTCAATTGAGTATAACTCTGTAAAAAAATAAGAAAAGAAAAAATTCGCCAAAACATCATGATCAATCCAATGTATTTTTTTATCTTATAATGCTTGGTTTTAATACCTGTCACGATAATGCAGTGCAGTTCCGAAGTACACTTCACTCATTCACGACCTGCCGCGTAAAAAAAAAATAAATAAATAAAATGCTAATCATGACTTTGTACGAGACATTGCAACAGAACATTTTCCTGCTGTGCAGAATCATACTTAAGGAGCATTTTCACGCATTTGTATTGGGACACCCATCCATCCATTTTCTATGCAGCCGCTCATCATTAGAGTGGCGGGTGAACGGGAGGACGAGAGGTGGGCGGGGTAACACCCTGGACTGGTGGCCAGCCAATCACAAGTCGACAAACACTCGCATCCGCCCAAAAGCACAAGTTTGGAGCCTTCAATTAAACCAGTGCTTCTCAATTCATTTCTGTTACCCCCCGCCCCCTAGCAAGAAGAAAACAATTTACCCCCCCCCCGCCCGCCACCACCACCCACTCTCCACCGCACCTATGAATAATAGCATTTTCGTTGCACCATCGAGTTAATACTTGCTGCCCATAATGGGCAAGGAGAGCGCCACTGCCAACTAGTGGAGTGGATGTGCAATTACACTTTATTGTAGTACGGTGATAAAAGAAAGCATGTTCCCTAGGGTCACACGCGCCCCCCTCAGCATCGCACCGCCCCCCCCCCCCCCAGGGGTCCCACCCCACCTTGACAAGCACTGAATTAAACTAAGAAGGGCATCTTTTTGGAATGTGAGCGGAAGCTGACATTCCTCGAGAAGACTCACGCAAGCACGGGCAAGAACATTGCAACTCCAGGCAGGAAAGCCGGAACGCGGAATCCAACCCGCTAATTCAGAACTGAGCGGCAGACGTTCTTAGTGCAAATGTAGGCTCCTTGAGTCTCGCTTTACGTGAATGTTAGTCGTGATGATTCAATGAGTGATTCTCTGCTTAATCCGAGTACGTGTGCATGTTGTTACCCACGACTGAGCCAAATGAAATATGAAATGCCTGCTGGATGCCATTTCCACCTGACATGAAAATCTGATAAATACCTAACAAACTATCTTTAGACTTGCCAGCAACCCCCGCGCCCCCTCCACCTCCTCCCAAATCCGGTTAAGAGTGTCCTGCACTCCACTCTTAAACCACAAGCCATATTTGACCAAACATTAGCTCGCACTTTGTGCTTTGTGTGGCCGGCAAGTCATTGCTGGCAAATCTCAAAGTCTAGCATAAACACAGCTCCACCCACTCATAATGTCCGTGGTGGGGCACAGCTGGCTTTCATTTATCTAGCGATCACTTTATCGCAATCGTGTGTTCCATCGTAGGCCGTTCTGACATTCGACTCCAGCGCGCTTCCTCTCTGAGCTCTCGTCTGTTTGTCCCCCGGTCTGTCCAAAGCTACACCCCTTGTGACCCAAGGGGAAGAGATCCATTGTCATCTCTTCCTCCCATCGACAGCTTCCACTCAGGGAGGCAGATCTCTCATACCATCTGGATGACTGTGTGCTTCGTGTGCTGGATGGTGGGGCCGCGCAACAGCACAACAGTCTCGACGAGACCCTGAACGGGGCGCATCAAATAAAAACCTCTCCGAGCCGTTTTATTGCATAAATTTAATAATAGACACATTTGTTTGTTGTTGATGATGTTCAACCCAAAAGGAATCCAGCATTTGGGACTTTCTGCAAAATGCGCTGATAGACTGAAATGACTCAGTGTGTCTTCATCTGGCAGTCAAAGTAAGGCTTGGCAGGCGTCACGGCTCACTTATTGTCTGCGTGCTCGCACATGCACGAGTGCTATGGAAGTGAGCAAAGAAACATGCTGATCTAGAATTTATTGCAGTTGGCTCATTTGGACGCATGAACGGCGGTGGATCGACTTTAATTGCACTTTTTATTGAATCGATACAGTATTTTTGGATGTATTTGTTTATACTGCGTATACTTTCTATACATATGTATCCATCCACCCATCAGCCGAACCGCTTAACCTCACGCGACACCACATCGATCCCGGCTGTCTTCAAGTGATAGGTGGGATTCACCCTGAACTGGTCGCCAGCTAATTACAGAGCACATGCAGTGTAGAATAACAAGATTTCAAACATTCAAACTCACACTTATGGACAATTTAGAGTCTACGATCAATTGACCATGCGTGTTTTTCGAATGTGGGAGAAAAACGGAGTTCCCAGACATAACCCGCACGTGCACGGGGGAGAACAACAAAAATCTGCACAATGCCCAAATGTATATATCTATTTCTATTTCTATTTCTATATCTATATCTATCTCTGTCTATCCACAATAGTTTTGTGCATGTGAATGCTTGCTTGTGTTGTGTCCCCATGCGCCCTCCGATTTGCTGGCGACCAGTCCAAGGTGTACCCCTCCACTGGGATACACTCACAACCCTCGTGAGAACAAACAGCATAGAAGCTAAATGGATGATATATTGTGTATTTATTGGAATATTTCAGTTATTCAAGATTAGCTCCATGAGAGGGGCAAAACATCTCCCATGATGCAGTGCACGCTACAACTGCAATAATAACAAATATTAAATGTATGCGTCAACCAAAACGGAGGATTATTATCTTTGTAAATGCAGAATTTTTCAAATCGCTCTCCCGAGTGTGCATGCGTGCCACATGTAGTCTCTACTGAGTGAGTAGTAGATTTCATATACTCACTAAAGTCTATAGTATGCACATTTTCTTCAACATTGGAAAATTATTGATTTTTATGTCCAGTACAGTAGAGATTTGGGAATTCAAAAACTTTGGATCATCATATTCCAATACAAATGTAAGTGAGAAGTGAAAAAAATATGATCATGGCTGGGCTTTTATTTGTAAAGTCAGCTCAATTCTAAATTGACAATCAGGATACTACAATAAAGTTGATGTTTCATTTACAATCGACTGTATAATAACGATAGCACTCCGATTTTCACTCCTATTTTAATACAACATGACGATGTAATTTCTTTCTTTGCATTTAAATGTCTTCAATCCATCATCACTAACTGTTAAATTGCTCCAAAAAAAAGTACGCGCACACGTTGTCAAAACAGTCTTTTCAAATCGCCCCTTCAAATTGATCATTCGGTAACACGCGTTCGCTCTCGGGAAACATTTGGGATCAGGAACACTTGATTCCTAAAATAAACAAGTCAACAACTAAAATGCATTTGATATTTGATGGCGTTACCTGTTGTCAGCGCTGCTTTTAACGTGATGCGTGTGAACACCGCACGTCTACCATGTCCACTTCAAGTGTTCCCAGTTTAAAAAAATCAACGTGTCCATTTCTTGAGAGACTTTCGTTCCTCCACAAAAAAAAAACTTAAATGAAAATGTTTACTCCCAAAACCCGCATCCTTGGCGTTTTTGGGCAACGTTGCCCCTCGAAAGCTGCCGTTTTTGAAAATGGTCCATAAATGCGACAGAAGTGAAAATAATGGAAGACGCAGCCGCGGCAGTGTGAGATTATCTCATCTCGGATCTCGTTCCAAAATTACGATGACACACAAACGAGCAGCCCGGAGTTAGACTGCTTGAAGCCAGAGAGGATTGCTCAAACAAGTTGGCCTTTTGTTGATGTCTTTGACCGTGATCAAAAGGCATGATTACATTTTTTTTTTTTTGCAAAGTACAGTTTTGTCCCACCCCTCATTGTCCCGCGCAGCTCAACTCTGCTCTGCCTGGAATGTTCTCATAGCGGTTTTCCTGTTGCTATAAACCGTTCATTTTCCCTTTCCCCTGTGGACTGAGTCTGCACTGCACACTGGCAAGGAATGTGCTTCAAAGACCCCTCAAAGATACAACAACATTGTGGGGGGCAAAATGTCCATGCAATTGCTTTTTATTTATTTCAAACTGCCAATCTTTTCCCCTATTGTGACAAAAAGATCAGATTGTTCTAAGAAATGAGGACATATGTAATCCATCTCTCAGTGGAAACTCTGACACTTAAATGTCAGCACATTCAAGCTCATTAGTCATAGTTGCAAAATGCTGCTCACAATCTGCAAAAGGAAGTGCAAAGAAAGAAATCCAGGTAAGTCCCGCGTGCACGCAACCACAACATTCTGTACATTCGAATGTATCGCGACACAAGAGTTAAATGGAAAGTCAAGTCAAGCGTCCATCTCAGGCGGCGGCCATTTTGCCTTGTCCTGCCGCTCACAGTGGAAAGAAAATGACATCACAGCTGAAGGCGCACGTTTCAAACTCAGATTTAAATGGTTTCACCGTCACAAGTGTCCTCTGAAGGGAACTGTATCTATGTGGTGGCCCGCGACAAAAATGAGTTTGACACTCCTGGGCTGAAGGGCTCAGCTTGCAAACGTGACCAAATTCAGAAAAAAAGTCCAAATATAATATCTTGGGATGCCTGTTAAAATGTTGTGCGTTTGTAACTGCCGCTGAGACTTTTCTTTTTTCTTTTTTTTTTTTTTTAAACAATTTTTGGTGTTTGATGACTTCAGAGTTTGCTTGTTTTTTTTTTTCTAGATACGAGGCGTCACTAAGCCGACCAATTTCTTGTCTTTTGATAAGAGTAAAGACGCCTTAAGTTGATTTGCCGGCCGCCAAAAGACTCCACAGAAGATGAACAGAGGTACATATTTGTGCTCGCATTTTCCGTGTTTGCAGCTTATTGTGTGTTTTTATAACGCACAATACTCTTGAGTGTTTTTCATTTGAAAATACACTTTAATTAAACAAACAAAACAAACCGACACCGTAGAGTTAATACTCGCTGCGCACAATGGGCGAGGAGAGCGCCACTGCCAACTAGTGGAGTGGATGTGCAATTACACTTTACTGTTGTACGGCGGAAAAAATGCACGTTCCCCAGGTTCACACGTGCCCCCCTCAGCATGGCACCGCGCCCCCACCAATGGCCAGTCTTGTTCTCTCAATTTTGCCAATCGTAAATGCACGTCTCCGGATGATGACGAGACTAGAGAACCAATGTCCCAGGGCACATAAGGAGCACGAAATCTCTTTGTCAAAGGAGAAGTTTGAATGCAGCTTCATGAGATTGTCACTGAATAAGACTGCACACTTGTCGTTTGTCTTGGAATTTGCAAAAAAAAAATTGCTTGATTTCCTGAGTTGTTTTATTGAAAGCAGCGGCAGTGGGTCTTTTTTTTTTTTCCGTCGTCAAAATCTTGCCTCTCTTGTGCTTAAGCAGCGTCATCTCTTAACTTTTGCACTAAAAATGAGAGCACTTTGCTCCTTGTATGTTGCACTGACATTCATTTGACTTCACGTGATCTCGGTAAAATATTATTCGTTTATGCGGCAGTATAACTTTAGCTGTAAAGTTGTCACCTTGGTCACATTTCTAAAGTTACGGTCACTGGTCGAATTGTGTCCTTCTTGGCCCAGGTCACGCTTTCCTTACTCATGTCTTCTATTCCTTCATCTGTTTATTGCAGCGCTGACCTAAAGTCAGTAAGTTCCCTTGGCGAAGAGGAAGTGAGACATTTAATCGGAATCATAATCAAATGTGACGCAACAGTCTTAAAATGACCACGTTTGTTTTTTTAGCTTTTTGTTTCACATTAAGAAGAATACACAAGCAGCCAATCGAGCTCAATTGTTAGGTAATGATCCCGCATATGGGATTAAAAAAATGTTTGAGCTTCACAGCTCGAGAGCCATCGCATGCCACTTGAGTGCGAACATGATTGGTGCCTGAAGATAGCTCGGTGAAACTTAATGACGCTCGCGGCTCTGATGAGAGGAGCGTTGCTCGTAGTGTTACGGACATTCACTACCTTTATGATGAGCTACTTTTAGAAAATATTGTTTGTTTGGAAGATAGCTGGGATAGGCTCCAGCACCCCCGCACCCCTAGTGAGGAGAAGCGGTAAAAATGATGGATGGATGTTTTTTTCCTCCTAAACTATACATTGACGGGATGTCGCCACATTCAACATTCTTGTGAATTTTATCAAGCAGAAGAAACGATGTGACTGATGTTTGGAATGAAGTCTCAGCACACAGCATGTTTGAGAGGGAAGGATTGTTGGGCACTAATTATCAAGAAGATTTGTGTCTCGAGTTTTTCCACGCCAAACTCATAATAGCATGCCTTGGTAAACCGTACTTTGTTTACTGGGAATGGAAAACAGCCTTTCCCCAAATTAGGGATGAATGATTTATCCTTTCGGGACCAAAATTGCGATCTCAGACAATGCACTTCCGAGATGGTCAAATCTGCGGTTTTTTTTTTTTTTTCTTTTCCCTAAAAGGTTCTTTAGTCCCACGCTCATGACAGAATCAGAATCAGAATGACTTTTATTTTCATTGTAGTTTGTGTTCAACGTGATTGCAGGTGATGTCCACAATGTCCTGGCAAGTGTGTCGATATTGGGCCACAATTGGCATTAATAAAAACGACAAATAAAATAAATCAAAGGGAGGAAAGGGCACACTGGAAGAGAGAGACGTGAGCCGCGCCGCCATCTTGGCAAAAAAAACAACACTAACCAGCACCAGACTGATTTGAAAAGAAAAGAAAGTTTGAGTAGCATTTATTTTCCATTTCGTTTGATGCTTTCTGCCGTGTTTGACAGTGATGATTTGTCATGATTTAGAATTTTGTTAATCGCTCAAATTGGGCAGGATTGTGAACAAATCTTCTTTCTGTAGTGCATCAAATTTAGAAGAATTTAGAATTGACGCTTTATATGGACTTTAAGGTAAAAAAAATGCCAGCGCAGTGGAACTAGCTCAAACCTAATTGAGTGGAAGACTTGGCATGTTTTGTGACTCCAATCAATGCTGCGGATTTACATTATTTATTTAGAATGGCAGCTCATACAAACTTTGTCAAAATAGTCTTCCGAAAAATCAGCAATCTTCTGTGGAAACTTCCAATTTCGGTCATATTTTGTCTTTATTTGTGGACCTCTTGGATATTCTCTCTTGCTCTCGTTCCATTTCCTTTTGCTTCTCCCTCTTTTTCTCCTCCTTGGCCTCCTTGTACCTCCACACGGGAGGCTCCAGGTAGCCCTTCTGCCTTTTCTTCTTCTTCTCTTTCTTCGGGGTAGGCTCGCCAGTTTTGGTCACTTCAATTTTGGGGACGCAGCCCGTGGGGAAGATGCTGTTCCTGTGCGCCATGCTGCGGGGAATGAAGCCTCTCACGCCCCCGGGTGGCGCGCTGTCCTGGCAGCAGGAGGTCAGGGAGACCGAGGCGACTGATGCGGCGCCGGGAGAAGCGAAGGTGAGCGAGCCGTTGCTGTGACTCACCGCGCACTCCTCCAGCTCCTCGCCGCCGTGCTTTTCCAGCAGCTCGGGAACAGCAAATCGCCGCTTGCCAATCTGCGGGGGGCTGCTGGGACACAGCGGATGGCAAGCGGTGGCCACGAGGGGGCTGCGGAGGCTTGTGGTCATGCGCACCATGTGGTCCATGACCCCGTTGTCTCGGGGGTCCTGAGGGAAGCCGAAGGTGAAGCTGTCCTTTATTCGCTGCCGCAGTTTCTGCCCTGTGGTTTTGGTGGCGGTGGCTTTTGCCACCAGCCGTTTCAGGTCCGGCCACTCAGGTGTGTAGCGCTGACAAAACTGCTCCGCCGCAGGATGCGCTTGCAGATAGCGGATTCTGTTCATTGTCTCAAATCTTCCTGTCTTCAAGACCCAATCCTTCAAACCACGCGCTTGAACATGGTCCATTGCATTCATATCGGCACCTGCGCATGGCAAAAAAAGTCCGTCATGTGTATGTACTCATGAAACATGGCGCAATCGAAGCGACGTGACTTCTTCGCAATTGTGATGTTTGTGGTTCGAATCTTGACTCTGGCCTTCCGGTGTGGAGTTTGTGTTCTCCCTCCATACTTTTTTCTGTGTAATGCGTTTTCCTCCCACATTCTTGAAATCAAAATTGGCCGTTGTTTGTCCAGGACAGGGCTTGCCAAATCCGGTCCTCGAGAGCATCTATCCAGCCCGTTTTAGATGTCTCTCTCTGCTGCAACACACCTCATTCAAATAATCAGCTCATCAGCAAGCTTTGCAGAAGCCTGATAATGATCCTGTGTTAGAGGAGGGAGGGAGAAATCTAAAATGGATGGAGGCGCTCAAGGACCAGACTTTGGCGCCCCTGGTCCACGTGTACCTCGCCTTTCGCCCAAAGTCGACTGGGATGAACTCCAGCGAACCGGTTCATGATTAGCAGTACAGAAAACGAATGGATGGTTGGTTGAGCAGTCAAATACCGCCACCATGTGGCCACTTTTGGAACTCCACCTATTCAGTGGATGAACGCCTCTTTTTTCATGTAACACAAACTTGGGCAAAGTGCGGCCCGTGTGCCACATCCGGCCTGTCCATAGTCTTGTTGAAGTGAAGCAGAAATGTTGTGCTGCTTTTATTTGAAAAGTTGCTTTTATGGGTACACTGGTGGACATAATCAAACACTGGCGTCTGCAGTGTTGCCAACTTAATTATTGATTTTTTTTAAGCGACTTTTCATACCCATACAGCAGCTATTTTCCCCAAAAGAGACCTGACAATGACAACATTTTTTAGTTATTTTTTTAAAATTTCCTCCATATTAGCGAGTCAAGAAGATTAGGCTTGATAAGACTCTACACAAATGTACAGTTTCATATGTGGTACATGTTGGGTGTATTTAATTTTTCACCGAATCATTATACATCTCTGTCAATAATGTACTTCCCACTTATATTTGGCGGTTGTGTGCCCAAATGAATTACAGTTTTTTAAAGTGTAAAGATGGAATTTTAATGACCGCTTATAATTTTGTTGCAAATTGGCATTTCCGTATTATAACAACACATTCGATAGAAATCTATCGAAACAATAAATTTTTGTAAAATATGCGGTTGACATGTTTGTTTTGCCATTCTTCGTTGCAAAATTGATTGTCCATCCCTGATTTAACAGCTATGGAAACATGTTGTCGATATCTGCAATTTAGTTTTGTCTGGTCGGAAAAAAATATCTCCGATTGAACTCCATTCTTTTTGTAAACAATTGTCATTTCAGATATCCGCGACGTCACTTACCATTCATGTGTATGACAGAAACCGGCAGTTCAGGTTCAGGTTGTAATAAGTTAGATGCAGAAGCTTTAATTGCTTGCACTTACCGTGCATGAGCAGGGCCGACACGCAGTCCTCTCGGCCCTGCAGGCCTGCCTTGATGAGGGCGGTAAAGCCACGGGGATCCCTGAGCTCAGTGTCCACACCCGAGTAGTAGTTGAGGATGTAGTTTAGGATGTTGGCGAGGCCTGCACGACAAAGACGACGCGCCACTGAACGGAGGGCGGATTCCTGCGTGTGTGCGGTCTCGATTGCGGTGCAACTTACCCGCCTGGGCTGCAATCATGAGGGCTGAGTTGCCATCGTTGTCTTGGTGGTTCACGTCTACGAGAGGGCATACGTGCAGCGTGGTGACGATGTCCACAAAACCTTTGCTCACAGCCACCATGAGTCCACTCTGACGGGCAACAATGGAGACAAGCCACGTATAAAAAATGGACTCCAGCTTTTTCTGCCCATTATTTATATTGTGTTTTTATTGAGTTTTTATTTTTTTAGAAATTGACACATCTAATGAAACATACGAAAGACATTAACATTACATTTATTGGCATAAAAAAAAGTCTAAACAATATCTACAAATAATTTCACGGGCCATTAAACTGAAACGTGCCATTTAGTTCACCAAGAAATAAAATCTATAAATATCCAATACAGTTAACTGTCAAATATTTTTTTTATGGATTACTATCCTCTACGTTGTTTTAATTCATTCCTTCTCAAATAGTGGCGCCTTCTTTAAAAGTTGAGCTATATTTCTTTTTTTCTTTTCTTTTTTTAATGTTTTTTAATTTTAATAAGCAAACAATGTTATGCTGCAGTCCACTGACGACAAATGTTACTATTTATAGTTTATAGTGGGCGGGACACGAAAGGTTTCCTTCTTTTGGGGGGGAGCGCAAGAGAAAAGAATTGAGAAGCAGTGATCCGATTGTATATTTTAAGAATTGTATATAAATATGAATTGAAACTATCTTGAATAATAGAAAAATAACATCTCAGCTTTCTAAAATGAGACTTTATCAATCCAATAATATCATCCATCTCTCATCCAAGCCTCTTCCCCTCACAAGGGTCGCGGCCATGCTTGAACCTATCCCAGCATAATTTAAAAAATTTATTATTTTTATTTGATTTGATTGTTTTACACATTTGCGTGACTTCATATCCCAATGACACTCGAAAATAATTGAATGCTGACAAAAATATTAGGTTGCTGCAGGATGGGTTAATCCACATTTGGAGTAGCTCAACATGTGCATTACCGTATTTTCCGAACGCGCACATGCATATAAGCTGCAACAACTCCCTTTTTGGCGGGAAAAATAAAAAAAACATGACACACAAGCCGCACCAGACTATAAGCCGCAGTTTTGTTGAAAAAATCTATAGAATGATTTTGTACTGTGAATGCACAGAAAGGTACATAAACGGTTAAAACAAGTGCCTTTGAACGTGGCACCAACTTTGCTCATTCAAACACAAGAGAAAAGAAATGGAGATTTAGTTAGCGTATTTTCTGAACTCTAGAGCGCTTCGACTGGTGAAAGAAAAATCCACAGAAAAGCCGCACCGCAGTATTAGCCGCACGGTTCAAAATCCAGGAAAAAGGTAGCGGCTTCTAGTCCGGAAGATACGATATGTTGCGCATTATTATCTTTACCATTACAGTTCTTGCTTTGGAGTTAATCGCAATGTTTCTCACCCTGCCGTTAATGTCCAACTCCATGGCCTCTTCCTTAGCCACGCCTCTCTCCAGCATCCTTCGCAGGCGGATAGCATCATTGCGAAGGCATGCCTCGTACACGGTTTTAGGAGGCGCTGCATACTTGTCGTCTCTTTCAAAGTTCGGAAGCACCGAGTCGTCGGAGAGGACGCTTTCAGAGTGGCAATTGTCCAGGTTCATGTCGGAATCCTCACATGGGCCGGCGCCCAAGTGGCGGTCGTCACATGTCGAGGCCATTGGCCGCCGCCCCGCCCCTTTTGCCGGGATCACACCTGAGCGTCTTGGCTTCTGCGTTTCGTTCTCATCTGGAACGGAAAGATGTCGAGCGAGACACAAATATGAGTTCCTCATCCTTCCCTCAAAGCCGCCGGCGAGAGCACATCTCCTTCGACAAACGATCTCATTTTCCATTAAAGCTGTAAATGTCACCATCTTGAAATCAACGGCGGTTTGGCGGCCAATGATAAGAAAAGAGCGCGGCGTCTTTGTGGTGAGCGAACGTGGGGCAGGTGAGCTGAGAGGCCCAAAGAGGATGAGACGCTTCACCTCACTTCAGTCCCAACTTATGCGGAAGGCCCATTTACTTGATGCTTAAGCTGCCTGGACGGCATGCCTTTGGCCCGGCTGCCTTGTTAAACGCCGCCGGACTGTTGTCGGGCAAAAAACAAGACAAGACGAGGCAAGGCGGCACATTTCACACTCTCGGCAACTCAAGACACTTCTCCGAGCACAAGAAAAATTGACGACGTTCACAAGCTGTGTGCGGCATCACGGCTCGATGCCGCCTCACCATGTTGACTTTGAACTCTGGTCTCTGGAGTCTGCACATCTCCGAAGCCTGCTGGGTTTCTATTCAATCTGCATTTCTTTGTATTCAGGACCCGAGCTCTTCAGTGATTTCTAGACGGATAACACAACTTGAAAGTCTTTTCGACGGCTCATCGGGAGTCCGCGTAAAGCCTTCAGGCTGGACTCATGCGTTCTGATGACTTGGTTCTGGTCCAAAGTTGAACGTGAGCTGCAGCTCTTTGGTGCTCTTTTGAAGGGAATCCCGTCAGAAGAGCGTTACAATAAGCAAGTCTACTGGAGATAAAAGCATGGAGAAGTTTCTCCTGATCTTCCTGGAACGTGCAAGTCTAAAGTCTGGAGATGTTTTCCGGCTTCTAAATAATAATAATAATAATAATTTGCCCTTTATTAGTCCCACAATGGGGAAATTCGAGATTCGAACCCAGGCCTCCTGGGGAGACTGGGTCCTGAACGCGGCGCCTTAGACCACTCGGCCATCCTGGCAGCCATGGAAAGGCTCCTTTCCGGATTGCTGAAAGTCCAAATATGTTTTAGCCCATCTCAGGCAACTTAATTTTTTACGCAATCAGATCATTGTGCAGGAAATTCTGCCCAATGATTGTAAACATTTCTTAAAAAAAAAGTACATTTTATCGTCTACTTGTGACGGCCCCTCAAAGTGGGGCTTTGAAGACCAGCCGCAAAACACCGGCTGGCATTTGCGCTTATGCAACTTTATCAAAGCTCCACCAACAGATTTAGTCGGGAATTGTGAGACAGCTTGTCCAGCCCTCGGCCGTGCTGCTAAGTGACATGTGGCAGGTCGGCTGGTGACGCGTCAGGCAGGGGTGAGTCAGGACGACGGATCACATGCTGATGAGATGGGAGTTTTGGCCCCAAATCTTTACATCAGAGGTGTGCCATATTTCTGCGTTTAACATGTATGAAGAGACTGAAAGTGTAGTTTATCAAAAAAACTTTTTCTTTACACATGGACACGGCTGAAATTATGTTTGCATGAGGAAGCAAAAACTGGTTTGGATTTCCATCAAATGGGATTCGAGCTATTTGGCGTTTGCCGTCACAGAAGCGCTTTTTTCATTTTTTTGAAACTAATACGATAATGTCCTAACAATATGCAGACTCCAGTTGCTCCTGCTGGCAATTATTCTTGTGCGGTGACAACATCTTTAGGATGAACTCTTGTTGACCTTTTAAACTCCTTCTTAGCAACAACCCTAAACTTGTTTTGGTACATTTTCTCTGAGTCAAACAAAACTTCTTTACAGTCAAAGTATTATTATTTTTTTTTTAAAATTCAACTTGTGGCTTCAACTTCCTGCCGAGCGCTACCTTCCGCTTCACCTCTCCGTTGCAAACATGAGCCGCACCTCCTTGACTTTGGTGCACAAATGTCAATTTATTTCCCCTGCTATCAAAATCAAACATTTTAGTTGCGAGTAATAATTCTCACCCTAAAAGAATCCATCCCCAGAAAGTCCTCTTCTTTTCCCTCCGCGTCGATGACTGAAAGCATCTTGTTGCTTTCGACTGGTTCTCTTTGAAGAACCTGCTGGCTTTAAGTTCCCCAAAGTGCCCCCTCCCTCCATCGCATCGTAATGGCCACTTAGGTTGTGTGTCCTCCTTGCAGGCTGTGCAATCCTAAATCAGGCAGCGTGCGCTCTGCCTCTCATCCCGATGACACAAGATTTAGGGATTAAGCAAAGCAAAAATGACAGCGGCTCCCCTCGCAGTCTGCTGAGGTAGTCTGGTGACCACACCCCCGCCGCTCCCCTCTTTCTCGCGCTCGCTCATTTTTCTCACTTGTCTCCGCAGCTCACTCAGTCCGTCCACCGCCACCTCGGCCCGTCTGTTGTGTCATCGGAGCAAACCTCTCCCAGGCCCATTCCGCTCTGTGAGTGAATCACAGTCGCTTCCCAGCTCGGCACATTGTCTTGGGAGTCGCTCGTGGCTTGCTTCTGTTTTCCCATATGCAAATCCGTTTGCTGGGACTAACAAAGCCAACTCTGGTGTTGTTGCGCCAAGCCAGGGGGCCCTGCCTGCTAATTGTTCCCATGACAGAGATGACACGCATGGAAACACATGGACATGCTGTGACGCACGCACGCACGCATGCACGCACGCATGCACAAACAAGCCGGCTGGGGAAGATTGGAGTCAGGAACGGCATCTGTCTTTCCGTCAAAGCAAAAGGCCAAGACTTCAACAAAAATGAATTGATTCCCTGGCGCTGTGAATACTTTTTGAATGACCGCCATTTACAACAAACACGTAAGTTTGTCTTAAAGTCTGCAAGGAAACGCCATAGACAGGCTAACAAATTGCGTCTGCTTCTTTATGTGATGGCGTCTTTTCAACACAAGCGGCGCAGCAACACATGTAGATGGAAAATATAACAACAGTCACAGCCGTATATATTTTATCTTTTGTAAAAAAATAAATAAATAAAAACAAAAACATGGCATTCTAATGAGCTACTTCCAGTAATTGTGACACTCGTATTTACACACTGCCCCCTGGTGGTTGTCAAATCAAACACCCCAGAAGGAGCCACAATAAATTCATGTATAATTTTTAACAATGTATTTTGTTATTACAATCCGTTTTTCCTAAATGTCATTATTATTGAGTGCTATTTTCCATTTTGGAAATCACATGATAATTTTTTTATTGGGGCTTGGAGCAGAATTTCTGTCATTTCCATTCATGTGCGACGAGGAAAGATTATTTGAAAAACTTTTGCTTTGATTCACGGAGATCACGGAACCAATGAAACCCTTATCTCAAGGTACCAAAGTTCCTCTTTTCATGTCTCCTCTCGCAAAATTTTGCCTTTAAAATCACTCAAGTCAATTTAGCCGGTTTAAAAATACACAATTTGTCACTTTTTCTCCAGCTCTCACACCTTTTTTTTTCTTGCGTTGGCCAACATTGTGAAACGTGTGGCGGTTGTAAAGGTTGACACGTTTCACAAGTTGTGCTTTCGTCCATTTGGTGGCCCGTTTCTGAGTCGAGTGAAGGTGGACAAGAAGATCACATGAACGAGTTGATTGAAAGCGTCAGGACCTCGCTCACATGCCGTCGGAGAGTGCTTGTTAACAGATTAACTCCACCGTGTGACCCGGCGACCTTGCTGCCCCGCATGCGGTTGCGCAACATTTCCGCTCTAGCAGAGATCAAGTCTGCCTCCTTGAGGTCAAAAAGTGAACTGCAACACTCGCTTATCTGGTGTGAGCGAGCCAAATGTTGTCACACGACAGACGGAACGATGCACAGAGGTGGCAAAAGTAAAAGTAGGAAATCAACTTCTGCAAGTAAACATAAAAGAGTACAGGCTCTGGAATATAGCTTGACGGCGCATGTTTTGTGTCACAAGTAGATATTTTTGTTTTCTTTTCATTTTCAGATTTTGTGTCAGTGCAGAGTTAGAAGCAAGGAAATAGAAAGTGTGACAGGATGGCTGCATTGTCTCACTATATGGCGCACTTGATTTTGCAATGAATACAAAAAAGACAAAATTATCGCTGCGCTCTTTTTTTTTTAAAGTGAACATTGAAGTCAGCCAAAGAAAATATCGTTGAGCTTGAACATTTCATTGGCCTTTTAGACGTTGAGCTTAACAGAAATTATGATGTCACATGCCATCCCTGCTTTAGTAAGCATTTTTTAATTGAATTTATTTATTTATTTTCAACACCAGTGCAGAACAAAAAGTATCAAGCCAATTTGGATAAAGCAGGGAGCAGAAAGTACACTTTTCAAATGTAGGGAGTAAATGCATAAAGTTGCCCGAATTCTAAATACTCAAGTAAAGCTAAGACATCTGTAAAGTATTATCACTCCTTCCCACCACCGTCCATTGTTAATGAATTGACGCTTATTGAAATGCTGCCGATCCAAATAAATTACAATCGATTTGCATCTGAGCGGAGAAAGCATCGAGAATGTCACTTTTGAACACAAGAGGGGAGCCCAACAAAAACACTCATGCGCCCCCCGCCCTAAAAAAAAAATTATTAATGAACCAGTTTTCATGTGACACTTGTTGAGTATTTGGCCCCCCTTCCCCCATGCCCAACCCCCCCACCACCACCGCCACCAAGCTCAATTCCACCCAGCAGAGGTCAGTGTGAGAGAAGAAGACGCCCAAGATGCCGACGGGAGGCTTGGGAAACACAGGACTAAGTTTAGCCTGCCTGCTGAGTCATTCTGTATACGGCCATGTGCTGGGCTAATATTAGACTCTTGGCACTCGGTCCAGGACTGCTCCCAGCACTCAACTCCGACTTTTCCATGTCTACTTTTGTGTCCTTCGGGAATCCACCGAATGGGAGTTAGTCAGCAAGGACAAAGAACGAATCGTGTTCATGACGGGCGATTGGGGGAAAGTTATTCCTCGGAGAAGTCGATGTTTGTGCAAGACTCAAGGACGCATGATTATACCTCTTGGAATAAAGAAGCAATTTGGGGCCTGTGCACAAAATACGCGGCGCATCGACCGCAGCGACTTGATCTTGATTAGTGCGAACCGGAACGATTTATGTCGATTGACCAAAGAGTGAAAGATGAATTTGTGTCCAGTCATTTGGCGGCAATTGAGATTCGAGATTGACGCTATCAGTTGTCATGTCTCACCTCTGGGATGTAGCAAGAAAAAAGGAATGAAAAGAATGATTATTTAATCGTAAGTTGTAAGATCTATGTAGCTGAATGCAACATTTTTGTGGAAATATTTTACATAACTTTGAGTCAAAGAAACGCACAGCTTCTTTGTAAAATTTCCAACAACTTGCAACACACACATTATAATGCATAGATAACATTTTAATAAATAACTGTAGTATACATCAAAACACACTCTCAAGATTCATTTGACATGTTTTTTAACGCAGTTGAATGTTTTTTCTCAGTTGACTCAATTTTATTTACTTCAAAATTAATTTGCATATCTTGCAAAGCCAAATACAAATACTGTACCATATAAGCTGCACATCTTTAGCAGTGGTGCTTGTTGGCAAAACTGAACGTCTAATTTTTTTTAGAATTGTTTCCAAGGAAAATACGTGTTAAGATTACCTTGTTTAAATCATATTCAAGGATCAAAGAAAGCTATTTGAACAGTCTTTGAATCAAAATATACTTCGTATTTGGGGAGTTTACATTAATGACGTGGGATAACTCTTTCAAAAATAGTAATCAGGTCGATACCTGTCAAAAAGCTTCACAAAAAATGATAATTGAATAATGTGATTAATCACAATTAATTACAGATTTTTGGGCGATTTTATAGTTACAAAAATGTATCGCTTGACAACACTAATATATATATATATATATATATATATATATATGGAAACAGAAATGACTTGAATCAGTGAAATAAAAACTGTATTTCTGAAATATGTGACTCATCGTTTCCAAAGGATTTATTATAAGAGTAATGAGTTAATTGGAAAGTTGCACAGAACATTTTATTGACAACAGCAGTGAGACTTGAGTAACTCTGTACTTCCTGAATTCTCGTTGTTGGAATAATGACAAATGAAGACTTAAGGAACGTTCAAAACGACAAAATGTTCACATTTCCAAACGCATCCAACTTTATTTATTTTTGATGTAGTCGCATGAAGAAATAGTGAGTTGTTTGTCAACATTTTGAGCTTGGAGTTGAGTAAAGAGTCGATCTTTTGTCCAATTGATGATGGTCTCATAAATAGATGAGCTTGAGGGGCTTGCGTTCATACCTTATTTGGGGCTGCCCCTGCTGCTTAAGGCTTCACACACTCCTCGTGTCACTGGCTGAGATTTGCACACTTTTGTGGAGAGGGAGAGATGTCCAACAAATAAAGTGATGATGATTCTCAGTGAGCGGTCCAAGTGGTGAAGACAAGGAGGGAAAAAAAAAAATAGGCGCTGAAGGGAGGAGAGTTGACTTTAGGGGTGGCGATCGTGTGCAGCCAATGAAGACGTCGTCAGGAGGATTCCAGGGAGAGCGATGAGTCTCGGCCCGCCAGTTGGCTACGAAGAGAAGCGCAGGATAGTTGGTCAGCAAACTTGACGAGAGGCTCCGACGCACGGGAAGAGAGCGTGAGGAGGCCCGAATAAATTTTTAATGCCTGTTTGCACGGGAGCTTTTCATTGGAAGCTGCGCTTGGGCTGGCCTCGCACGTGCACGGTGGATGGAACAAGAGCTCCTGCGCAAGTGCACGTCTCCTGATCCTCATCCGGAACCAATCATTCCTTCGCATGAAGTCTGCCGCACACAGACTCCAGACACTTCGGGGGAAAAAAAAAAAAAAAGCTGCCGGGCGAGAACGTGCAGGACAAAAAAAAAAGGCACACGAGAGGCGTGGGAGTCTTGACGACTTGGAGGTTCGTCTGAAGTGGCAAGAATGAAGGCGGTTCAGAAGAATCAAGGACGCACTGACCAGATGTTGGGCGCCATGGCTGACATGCTTACGTCGGTGGCAATGCCCAATCAGCAGTGGGTGAGTGGCGAGCGTGCGCTTGAGGTTACTGCGGCTACTTTGGTTTCTTCCCGCAATCCGCAAACGTGTGCCTTCAGATGCGGCTAAACACCTCCAAGTGGTTGAGAGCGTGATTAACGTGATCAATATCGCCTCACATTTGTGAATTTGAATGATTTGTAACGGGTTGCGTGCATGCAGTCCATTTTGCGTACTTTGCGTGACACGGCTGCAACTCAGCATGACCTAAACGGCGAGACGGCGAAAAAAGTTTTTTGCGACGCAACCATGCGACAAAAATAGGATTACGTTGAATTCATCTTCATGGAATGCACTCAATCAAATACCTGGAATGTCATCATTTTATTATTGTGACCTTCAGCGTTTTATTGCATTACAGCGGACCGCGTTGTCTACGGCGCGTGTCGTCGTCACGGTCACAAGGAAGCTGGCGCCGACCCGGCCCTAAAGCTTTCTCTGCTGGACTGACATAATCAAGAAAAAACACAAAATTCTTCACATTGATTTCATATTCTATCCTAGCGTTGTATTTTTAGGGGACAGTTTTTATCCAATCAGAATTCAGATAGCTCGTGTTGCCAGGCAGATTTCACAATACCACTGGCCCGTACTATTCGTCTGAGGCCTTCAGATACAATCGTGCTGGGGTCTGTTGTGTGTCTCAACGGGACTTTTACAGTCGATAGATCACGAGTTGCTTGCAGTGAGCCTACGCTGAAAGTGATGAACGCGTTTTGTGATTGGATACTCACTCGGGAGGGGGCAGCGCTATGCGGAACCAACACACACCCGTAAGTCGGCACTGCGGACCGTTCGAAAATCTAAAATACATTCTTGCTTTTTTTAAACCACAATGGCTGAAGGAGGGAAAAGTGTGGATTTAATTGCAGATACACTTGCGAGGCCATTTTCAAGACGGACCTTTCAAGAGAAGCTCGGTCGTGCAACACTCGCTCAGTACTGCGAAAGTGTGTTTCCGTATATTATTTGTCCAGCCGTGGTGTCATAAATGATGTCAATAAGTCGGACTAAGTGGGACTTCACTGAAGGCTTGCGCGTGAAATGCAAGGCCCGCCACTGTCAGTCAATGTGACATTAATTGCGAGGGAGCATCTGGGATTAGATTATTATACACTCTGTCTGGCATTACATTTTCCTTGAAAATTTTATATTATTTTTGGGTGGAACAATGTTTATTTTAGTCTTATATTCAAACCCGATCTGACCGTCACTGTACAGAAGTGATTTCTGGGGCCGCTCTAAACTGCAACCTCAACAATTTCCACTGAATTGTTGCTCACGGAGGAACGGAGGAACGCCATGCTGGGCAGTATGGAAAAATCCAAGCGCAAGTGTTAGATTCTTGCGGTTATATGAGCGTAATCACTCGGCACTCTCGACAAGACAGGACTCGGTCTGACAAAGACATCTCTGTGTGCAGCTCGTGGAGGGCGCTGAGGCGGACCTCCCATCGAGCCAAGAGGAAAGGGGGCCGGTCCGAGGCCGATGGCAGCCCGAGGGACAAGACTGGGAGCAGCCCACAGAAGGAACAGGTAGGACCTGAAAGCGGCGGCGAGCGTGACGGAACCACGCCAACACACAATGCTTGTCCAAACATTTGCCTTCACCTAACCTGTCGCAAATTGAATAGGAAGGAATTAGACGACAGCCTTCGCGCGGCTGATTTATTTGCGTTGACTTGTGAGCAAAGAAATTGAGACGCGAGCGCTGCATGGCGGCAGGGAGAAAATAATTCTTCAAGAAAGAGGCTTGAACACATCTGATGCCATTCACAGTGGGAGTGTCCAACGACCCATAAAACAAAAGACAATTTAATGCGTTTTGGAAATTCCACTTAGCTTAATGCAAACAAACAATACAAAACTCCAGGGGCGGGCTTATGAATGACACCGTTTTGTCGCGTCGTAACTCTTTCAGCCGTCGATAATTGAGGCCAAACGGTGGAGCAACACATGTCGATGGACAATATGGCAAAACTAACAGTCACATTTTGTTTATCATCTGCAAAAAATGAATAATATTAATGCAACATACTTAGCTCAGTTGTGACCATCTCTGTGTCCAATGGTAAATCAATACTGCACTGCACTGCCCCCTGGTGGTCATGATGCACACAACAGAAGGAGATGCTCAATCATGACTTGCAGTATTCTAGTGTTTTTTTACGTATTTAAAAAAAAAAAAAAATACAAACATTTTTGGGAAGTAGGTGGAGCTGATTAACAGCATTTTAAAATTCAATCTCTAAAAAAATATTGAAAAAAAGTCTTAAACTGCCAATGAGATTACAAAACACAAGGATTTCCTCCCCTCCGCTCCCCAAGAAAAAAAATATTTTCAAAAGAATTGAAACTCCACCGCTTATTATATTTGAGAAGTATTGCTCATGTGCCGCAATAGCGTTAGAAATACCTCCTCCCAAAAAAAATGACAGCGTTAGAAAAAATAAAGACAGTGACATCACTGCAATGAAAGTTTGCATGTTTGCTTAAGAAACGGGTTACATGTGTAAGTCATCATTTGCCGTTGGTTGCACTTCTTCATGCGTGCCGTTCCTTTTTCCTTGAGTGCCGTGGAACAAAAGGAGCGTTGTCGTTGGATCTGAGTTTGGATCGGATGCTGTGAGTTTGGAGATTTTATGCGTTGTGTCGCTGGTGTGGACCTTATGAGTGGGCCGCTAACCGTTCTGAAAAGCGGTTCAATGGAGGCTTCGCGTGAGGCCGCAGGATGCTGTCAGCGGTGCTCATCTCTAAATGGCGGCCTGACTTGGATGAGTTTTGCTTGAAAAAACGGTCAAGACGACCAAAAAAAAAACAGAAAAGAAAGTTCAAATAACGGCAACAAGCTCACATGGAATCAAGGTGACCGAAAGGGAACTGGTTTCTTCCACTTGCAGACATCTGCCTCCGCCCAAGTGTTTTTTGCGCGTAGGGCAAATTTCCTCCGGACGGGAAATTGGATGGAAAATGAGTGAAGGGCAAAGCAGGAAGACGTCCAGACCGCAACAACAAGAGGCCGACTTTGAGGAGCTCCGAGCTGTTCGCTGTTCACTTGACAGTGTGCGGTGTTATTACAATTTAGTTTGAAACAAAAAGCGTCGGCCAATATAAACTGGACGCAACAAACTTTACAAACATGCCTTCTGATAAAAATGAGCACATAAGATTAGCAGAGTATTTATTGATTAAAAAAAAAATGACAGTGCTTTTCTTTTCACGCGAAATCCTCTCCATTGCCGAAAGTTCATTTGAAGATGCAGTGGTGCCGTCATATATGAGTAATTTGACTTGTCGTTTTTTTTAAGATACGCTCAGCCGATTTTTTTTTTTTATACTTTGACTTGACAGTGAACTCAACTCACTGCACACTAAGCAGCTTTTAGGCAGAAAGCAAAGACGTCTTCAAAAATGAGGCTTCAACTTGTTTTACGCGCCTCCCCGTCGTTTACTGTCAACTTGAACACACACACAAAAATAAATGACACGACTTAACTTCAAGTCATCTAGCTTAATGCTTGCGCATAGTTGAAAACGCCATAGATGGGCTAACAAATGACATTTGTCTTGCGGTGTCCCACCTTTTAGGCAACCGATATTTTAATGCAAATATGCAGCAAGCGGTCATATAAAAAAAAAAACCCTCACCTTCATTCTTTATCCTCCGTGAGGCATGACAAATATTATCGCAGCTTCCTGAGCCATTGTGACCGTCTCCTTCATGCATGTTGGTGTGTCTGTATTATGCTCTCCTCGAGTGGTTGTTGAAGCGAAGCAAAATCATTCTTTATGCGCTGTATAATTACGTTACGTTTTGAGAAAGTAGACGGGTTAGTGTTATATTTGCAGGTTTTTGTTCCATTGTTGATCTCATCTAGTGTTCCTGTTGCCCGAAGATAACGGCAGATTGTAAACAACATAAATTACCTCACAAACTGGGACTTGCATATTCAAGCAATTTGCTGCACACTATCAGCAGCAAAAAGATTGACTTTTTCTTTCGCCCTTGAGACGTAAATTGGCTTTGAGCTCGTGGCCTGTGCAAGTGTTACTTCCTGAGCTTCCGCTTTCATCAAGCGTCATCAAGAGTCTGATGTGCGTTGTCACGCCGAGGTCAGCGTGTTGTTTCCATCCTGTGGGAAAATGAGAAGCCTCTGTCGTGCTTGCTGGGCCCACTTGGGCCAGCTTCTCGGTGGTACGAATGAGACGCAATCCGCAGAGAGGCGTGCTCCGGTCAGAGAACGCAGACAAATATTCCGATGGATTTGTTTATTTACTGTGGTCTTGAATGAGCCCGAGTTTTATAAACCGTTGTATTAAGAAGCTATGTTAGATCTGCGAAATATCTTATCCAATATCTCCTTAAAACAAGTAATTCACCTGACCGATTGGCCCGCATCCACCACAATAAACTAATTAGGAGAGAAGCAAAACTAAACCTTTGGCCTTATTTTCGCGGGACTTGGCGCTGCACGGAGGTTTGTCAGGCCTGTGGATCTGCAAGAGGGAGGGTTGCGCCGCTGTGGGAGTGGTCACAGCCAATTTCAATCCAAGCGGCTCCTTTCATTGCCTTTAATTTCGCCAATAGAGTCTTGCAACGGTTGAATTATGCACATGGAGGCCACCTCCTCTTGTATCAAAATTAGGACCCGCCTGAAAACGGAGTACCCGGAGAAAAGCCACACAGGCACGGGGAGCATTTGCAAACTCCACACCGCAAGGCGGGAGCCGGAATCGAACCCTGCACCTCTGCATCGTGAGGCCATTGTGCCAACCCGTCGTCCACCGTGCCGCCCCAATCTCTGCTTAATTTGTCACATACATCCGACGTGATCCTTCGACACTTTTGAATAAACATGAGGTAATGTGAGCAGAATATGCATGAAATTGTTTATCTTAAGTTTTCCAGCGGCCTCCGTGAAGGAACTGTGCATGTGACCTTACATGGGCAGAGGTCAAACTCACGTCTCTTCGTCAAACGGTTTTGCATTCGTGTGATTGCCGTCATGATGAATTGTGTCAATTACATCCTACACATTCAGAGTTTCTTTCTGCTTTGTCGGTGACAAGATGGATCAGGATTTCATCCGCCGACTCTCTTCAGTCTGTCTTGTGACGTCTTTGTCTGAAGCTTGGATCCATCTGCCTCGCGTTTCTCTGCATGCATCCATTTGGCTGCGAACATGACTGGTGGCAAAATGAGGTCACCTTTGCTGGACTGCAATGCTAACATCTACATTAGGGAGACGCAAACGTTGAAAAAACGTAAAGTGGAAGTCCCGGTGCACTAACTTCAAATTTGCCGTCAGGGATCACAATTTCAAACATATCTGAAAAAAAAAAAAATGTTGTCACGATGCAATCCAGCCGTCCATCCGTGAGCTCAGTGCTTCTCAAATAGTGGGGCGGGCCCCCCTTCAGGGGGCGCGGTGTGATGTTGAGGGGGGCGCATGTGAACCTGGGGAAGATGCGTTTTTTTTCTGCTGTACTGCAATAAAGTGTAATTGCACATCCACTCCACTAGTTGGCAGTGGCGCTCTCCTTGCCCATCGTACGCAGCAAGTATTAACTCTACGGTATCGGTTTGTTTTGCCACGAAAATGTTATTATTTATAGTTGCGGTGGCGAGTGGGTGGTGGGGGGGCACGAATTGTTTTCTTCTTGCTGGGGGGGCGTGACAGAAAGTAATTGAGAAGCACTGTTTTAGCTGAACCATGCCCAGAAGCAAAGTTCAAGTCTAATTTAGCCTACGCAACTACTCACCGTCATTCAATTTGCTGAGCAAAGTCCCCAAAAGTGTCCACAAGTCAACCAACACATTCACAAAGTCGATCTTCAACGTACTCGATGATCAAGCCCAGATAATATTTCCCAGATTAAAGTCGTTGGTTCCTTGTTTAGGTTATTTACTACCTGACTTGTTTCGGCGGGAGCCTTTCGCCTTGTTCGGCGAGTCCAGGTAAATAGTATGCCAGGTAAATTACAACATAAAAAAAAAAAGTCCGTGATAAAAGAGAGAGGAGACAGAATGAACTTTATTCACTTCATATTTTCCAGACTCTGACGTTTCTGCAGTTGCTGCATGTCTGTGAAGTGCACATGTGCCGCTGCATGGTGGGAGTGAAGTTGCTACGAGGCTCCAACACACACGCACACACACACAACTCACTTCCTGCCGCATGCCTGCAGCCTCTGCTGCTGCTGTAATTGGGCAAAAAAGTTCACGGCGTCCAGACGTCCAGGACAACACAGATGGAAACATGACAGTGGCTCCTGCTTCTCGACGGCGTGTCAGCCAAAATCTAAAACCTCCCCCACATGTCGGCATGTGCAGCATGCCGCTTCTCTTTAATTGGCTCTCAGCTTCGAGATGAAGGAAGAGAAAAAAGTAGAATAGGCGAGGGAGTAGGAGATGGAAAAAAAAATTTTTAGTGAGCATATTTTGGCAGCGTTTCAGCTGGCTGATGGACTGAGGCGAGGCTAATGTCAGTGGAGGGTTTGTGGGGGGGTGGGGGGTGTTGGGGATGATGCTGTGGTGAAGCAACTGCAGGCGTATTTGCTGAGCAGGCATTCGTGCTGTGCTGCACATTTTGGGTTCAGTCAATGAAAGGGACGCTTCATTGACGTTAACGTCGACACTTCGAGAATAGGTTGGCATGTAAAAATGACATCCGGACTAATATTGCCCCCCCTAAAAGACTCTGTTGCGATTTAAGTTTCTTTTTTTAGTGATGAGATTGACGAGCAATTGGCACGCCCCCTTTTGGAGCTTGGCTTGTTATTTTTTTCCGGTTTCTACGTGACATCAAGGAGGCAAGTGAGGTCATATTGCTCAAATGATCAGTTTTCTTGACTCAAACGCCACCAAAATGCTTCAACCTGTCAAATTATGAAAGCGTTCTGCACAATAATTTGTCAATCAAACGTGAGCTCACGTGATAAAAAAACCCCCAAAAAACGCGTCCATCGATTCTCCACTTACACAGGCTGAAGCGGACAAGAGCAAGAATGCGCACACGAACCCCGACCGGTTATATTTCGGACATTTAGCGACGCTAAAGTCGTGTCAATTTGAAGGAGGCAGACGGCAGCTGACAGCGGACAGCAAGCAGGCACGATTCTTTATCTCCAACCACCCCCACCGACTAACATAGTGCTTCTCAGTTATTTTCTGTCCCCCTCCCCCCCGAGCAAAAAGGAAACAATTTGCGCCCAGACCCCACCACCCACTCTCCGCCATAATTATAAATAATATCATTTTCGTTGCGACGCAAACCTACACCAAAGAGTTAATACTCGCTGCCAACTACTGGAGTGGAGGTGCAATTACACTTTATTGCAGTACAGCGGAAAAAAAGCATGTTCCCCTGGGGGTCACTCGCGTGCTCCAGCAGGGGGGCCCGCCCCACTATTTGAGAAGCACTGGACTAACAGAAGGATAACGACACGGCTAATAACAACATTTCGCTTCAGGCCGTTAATACAAAAGGCGTTTTCGGAATCGACCATAAATATATCAATGAATACCTTTAAATGCCATTCCTGAGTCTGCCTCTCTTACATGAGATTGACTCTCATGACCAAATAAATGTTACGTAACCTGATGAAAAAGGCGACATTTAAAGCACCAATAAGCTTTCACCGTCGCTGAATCGTGTTGTGTATTGGGCTTTAGTGTTGCGGACGTGCGTGTGCGTGCGTGTGATGTGAGATGTGCAGAAAAGAGAAGGTGTGGGGGAGTCAGGCAGAGAGATAAAAGCAGGCAGTCGAAACGCCTCACCTATCCTCCCCCCGCCGCAAACATATTTCTGCCGATTGCCTCATCCTACGAGACTGAAAAGGCCATTTAATTAGTAGCAAGCGATTCAGTTCCTTGTCGAATGCGTGTGATGTTTTCTACTCGGACAAACAAAGTGCCTTGACGTGCAGCTCAGACGATCAAGTAACCCGACACCACCCGTACAGTATTGATGCTTATTATGCAACAAGTACCAACGCCCCCTTCTGGGCGTCCTGCGCTATGACGCTTTGCCAGCTGTTTTTTTTCAATCAAATGTTGAATCACGCGTTTCTGAAAGACGACGCCACGATGTGCGAGCCGCACGCTTTGCATTGAGCAGTACTTTGACCTCCGCTCGTTGTCTCATTTGGAAACCTCCTCCTCCTCTTTGCGATTGATTCAGATGTCTGCGAACGTGCACTGCTCTGCTCCTCGCACGTTTTTGGGAGGCAATATCAGCGTCAGACGAGTGGAGACGGCCCGGCTCAATATTCCCTCTGGTAAATTACAAGCAAAGAAATGGCGAGATCTCAGGAAGACGGGGCGGTCGCGGTCGCGGTCGCTGCGACTGTTTGCCGAGCTCATCAAGTGTCGGTCCGAATAGATTCGGGGATCGATGGTTGTCCGGTTTGCAGCTTCTTCTTTTTTGCATGATTCTTCAAACTTTCATCAAGTAGAAATTTGATTCATGAGCTTTAGAGTTGATCTTTTCAATCTCATTCAGAATCTTTTTTATGGACCGCGTATGCGAGGGAATTTGTCTCGGATGCTTTGAGTCACATCAGGCAGGACAAGGCAGCACATTTCAGATACGAGGCAACTCAATGTGCTTCACACAATCAAAGACAAACATTTAAAACATTGAGAGGTCAACTATTGTGTCGCAGAGAATGAAGTTTCGCCTCATTGGTCAGAAAATGATGCATCGTTGCTCATCTCTCAGGAAACGTGATTTTTCTTCCAAAAAGTGATGAGCGGTCATTTTTGAAGACGACAAAACTTGTCATTTGTCGGACCGATGGAAGGCAAAGAATGAAAGTGAAACATTCCCTTGAGTGAACGCCAGCGCAATGAAAGCTGTCGTCGCAGCGGCACATTAATAAGCCTCAAGGATGTGCGTTTTTTTTTTTTTTTTAAGCTTCTTAGTCAGATGATGCTCCAACACAAATAGAACTGGAGTGTCCTTCCTGCCGGAGCGATCAGGTGAAGTTTTCTAATTGCACCTTGTCTGCGTTTGGCTGAGATGAGATCATTCGGTTTTTGTTTTTGTTCCCTTTTTGCATGAAGCAAATCACGGATTGCGTCTTGAAGCACATGCTGTGTAATCGTGTCATTCGCCGCCGCTTTCATTTTGCGCATGATGTCGTCGGGCCTGCTGCCGGCAATTCAACGAGCGGACTTCGTTTGCAAAAGTTGATGAGTCACAATCAAGTGCACGCATCTCAAACATGCAAACGATCAGCTTCATTTTGCTCAATCATGACTCACCGGCGTGAGAACATGAACGCCTCGCGGACGGCCAGATGACGCAACGCCTCCACTTCCTTGTCAACGGCGTCGCGTGTCGCACGCTAACCCGAACCCTCCCAGAATTGTCTTGTGCTGGGATGTGGCACATCTTGGCAAAGAAGAAGCACTCACGATTTTAGACGGCTTTGTGAAAAATATTGGAACATAGTGCACCGTAAAAGCAGATCCCGAGAGGCCTGCTCGTCTCTTCTTTGCGCGTGGACGACATCTGGGATTTGTTTGTCTCTCCTCACACATTCGAGATTCACTGAACTCAAAGATGCATCGTCAGGTCAAATGACACAAAACACCCGCGCATGCGCACACACACACACACACACACACACACACACGCAAAGAATGCCAACGTTGTGAAATTGGAGACCCCTCTGCTCACTTCACGGAATCACGAAGACAAAAGTAAAGCTGGCTGTGTCAAACTCGGCCATCAACCAACACAGACGCTGCTCGCAAAGGCGGACGGGGACACCTCCGCTAAACCCAAAACATACTTGCGTGTCACTCCAAAAGCATGTGCAGGATATTACACGTAGGACCGAACATGGCTTCTCCTTTCTTCACTCTATTATGCGTCAGTCAAGTCGTTCCTGCGCTCTTGCATTTGCAAATGCAAGAATCCCTGCAGACGGACGCCATGACAGCAGATGGAGGCGGCGTAAAAGTGAGGAGCAGAGGGAAAAACAGCTGAGAGGAAAAGAAGAGCTGGAGGCGGTGGTGGTGGTTTGTTGGTGGGGGGGGGGGGGGCGCTCAGAAAGAGTGAAAATGAGGGGAGTGGGAACCTTATCCTGGAATCGCCAGTGAGGAGAGCTTGCAGACTCCACCCTCCATCGTCAACCCTCCCCTTACTCGCTTGCCCCCTCACGCTCTCTCTCTCTCTCTCTCTCTCTCTCGCTCCTCTGTTTCTCTTCGTTGAAGCAGTCTGTCATTCGACCAGGCAGTCCTCAGAGGCGAGCGCACTACATGAAAGAAAAGATCAAGCGAGACGACAACACGATCGGCTCAGTGGAATCTTTGCACGGCAGTTGCTCACCGACACGCCGGATTTCGTTGTGGCTTCCTTTGCGGACACTGGACGCGAACTGTCTGCGCTCAACCAAGGAGGAGGCTAAAGTGACGTGTTTTTTGGTTTCTGGTGGGAGTTGAACTTCGAGGGGGGTAGGCGGGAGGGTTGGGGGTCAGGGGGGGGGGGGGGGGGGGGGGTCAACCTCCAAGGAGTGGGGGGAGAGGAGCGGGAGCGCGAGCGGCGGGCCATGCCCACCTCTGCTCATGGTCCAACAGCATGAAAGGGGGCCGCCATCGCTATCGCCACCACCGAGGCTGCTGCGGCTGCCAACATTTGTTCCGAAAAGTCCTGACCAAGTGTGGCTGCTGCTATGCCCGAGTCAGAGGTCAGTGTCACACACGCACGCACGCACAAAGTCCGTCCCTTCAACTTGGTCTCGTCTCCTCCACATTTGCTTCTCATCTCTACGTCCCATCCATCTTCTGATTTAATGAGCGAACGCCTCGTTGCTCGTGCGCCTCCCACGAAAGCAACAGGTGTGACACGCACGCTCACACACACACGCACGCACGCACACACGCACTCCTCGGAGTGAGTGAAAAATGAGGTCTCCCTCACATAAAGCAGGCAGCGAAGCAACAGGAAAGGAGGATGTGCATCACACATTCTTCCATAAAAAAGCGAGCGGGTTGAGTGTGTTTACGTGAGGCCGAGTTGCGAAGCGTCTTCCTGCTGAAGCGCGCGTCAGTCGGGAATGTGCGGCACGTGGCTGGATGAAACACACAAGCGGGGAAATATTCCCCTCCCCAAGTGTGCTTTATGTTGTAATGATGCCCAGCAGGAACCGCAGCAGTTCATTTAGTCCTCGCCGGAGCTCAATTCGCAGCAGCGAGTGGCGCCAATTCAGCGCTTGCATCGGACGTCAAAGTCCGCGTCGCATTTTGCCGCCAGTGGACACACGTCATCGATTTAGAGAGCTCACGACGCAAAGTTAAAAAGAGCACAATGTCTGGTGGCAACATGCGCCGCGCTGTCCTGCTTTGTCTTTGCAAGTCTGCAGGAAAGGCGTAAAGGAGCTCCCAGTGAGGGGGTCTCTTGGTTTCGGAAAGAAGACTTTAATATTGTGGGCTGGCGTTCTTGGATGAATACCAGAGATTCCTTGCGTTTAATCTCTTATGTAATAGATGTTTTCCTTTTCCTTAGCCAGCAGCTTCCCACTGCACCTCTTTGCCTTGGGTGTGCTTCAATCATGACGTGCAAGCGCGTGGCCGACTGGACCAGACTGAAAAGAAGTCAAGGTCACCGCGATGGCGTTATCGTTTACATTTGGGAGCCTCAAACTCTTGATGTTGTTTTGCAGTCTGAGCAGGAACGTCCGCGTTGGCTCCTTTGAAAATGTGCGGCGGCTCTACTGGTCATGTGAGGCTGATGTGTGAAGACTGCTCATTTAGCATGTCAAGTACATTTCGATGTACAGTGAGAGGCATGCTGTGGGGATCAGACGCAGTTTGACCAGTAAAGCCGCTTCGAGAATTAGAATGCAACTTGACGGTTATTATTAGAGGATGAGAAAAGGCAATTTAGAAGTCTGCAGTTTAGCAACTTCAGATGAGAAGATAAATACGGATACAGGACGTCATCAGAAATTTGCTGTGCTGAGCATAAACTGTTGCACAACAGCAAAGAATAAAAAAAAAAGAGGGCAGTGTGTCACTCTGTGGTATGCGTGTAAGAAGCATATCATTATTTTTATTATTTTCTAACGTGGCAAATGATGCGACTGCCTCCCTGCAGCATGTCTTGGTGCCTCGCAGAGCTCGCGTTAGCTCACTCAACTTTTGTCATTTTGCAGAAGAGTGAGCGAATGTTTTCTGCAGGATTGACATTATTTCTATCTGCTTTTTGAGTTTATTCCAACATGCGTCATCATCTGAGAATTTCATAACAGATGATAAGCAACGCTCACTTAGTGTTTGCTAGCGTGCAACCGCACCGGCGACCGAGCGAAAGCACGACTTCCCGTTCGAGTTGGCTTTTAATGGAAAAACGTCGTACGGCTTTAGAATGCGAACAGCCAATCAAAATCAGCTCGAGTGTCTGACGCCTGATTGGTTAAGAATTGTGGCACAGTCATCACGCCCGAAACTCATTTTTGTTCGCGGGATTTGACATCACATTTAAGTAATTGTGGCATAAATCGAACACCATATCATAGATAGATGAGCAAAGTGTACATTTGTGTTTTTTTTGTGGGATCAATATCGTGAAATCGGATAATTGCCTGCAGAATCTCCGATGAGCTTTCATGGCATGTAATTTTTACATCCATTTGTGATTTGTTGTTGCTCAATATAGCACGAGACTCTGCTGGTGTCTTCTTTGTTCATGTTCTCATTGTTTTATTGTTTTTAAAATCCCGTTGTGTTCAATTGTCGTAGGATTCCCGTTGAATTTCTATCCATGGTGTGAGTTGAGTTGCGTCATGTGCCACAGCTCACGGTGGTCGGGAGCCATTGATGTCGTTGTTTGGGCCCATTTCTCTCTTTTTACTCTTTGAACGCTGCGACAGAAGCCGAGGCGCTTTCTGTTTGTGTTGAAGTCGCTCATCTGCTTTGAGTTTGCGCGCGTTGCGTTGTGCAGCATCTCCGCGCTCGTGACTTGCGATCGGGCCCGAGTGTTGTCGGCTTGCACCATCCTGCCGGCCATAAACTTTCTTCCCCGGGCCGTCATGGAATCTTTTTGATGTCTTGCCTTTCTCGATAATCTCTAAAGTTGATGATATGCATGCAAATCCCCGTGGATCAGCTGTTCCTCAAAGCTTCGCAGCAGCCCATCTGTCGCCGCCAAGCAGCCAAGAGGCGCGAGAAAGTTTTCAATTTGTTGAGCAGAAGCTTGATTTCAGCTCTTATGAACTACCGGTCCCTTTTTTAATTAATTTGATCTGTATAACTCATCCCCTCTTAGCCATGTTCCCTCTCATGCGATTGGCTGCTGAATAATCATGGTGCAAAGTCAGCGTTGTGACGGATCTTTAACAAGCGTAAACAAAAGGTTTCCTGTCTTTTATTTGTCTCGTTTTACGGGGCGCGGGTTGCACACAGTCCGTCAATCCCATTCCTTTATTCGAACAAGAGAAAAAACATTTGACGCAGACAAAAATGAGTCACCCCCCTTCCTTAAGCAGAATAACACGTCCTCGCCTGCCGCCGGGTGTGTCAGGTTTAAAAGGTCCTGACGCCTTCATTAGACTGAATTAAATGCAGAGAACCAGAGGAATAACCAGGGAAGGTTTTGTCTTTTCTCCATCGCGATGGGAGGAGAAGCCAGGAAGTGAAGTAGACGTCTTGCCAGTTCACTCTCCCGCACTCTCACTGGCTCCTTCGCCCATCCCTCTGGACTTTATTCAAAGAAAAACGAAACCTATGGAAAGTGAAACTTAAAACAAGCGTGTGGGTGTGCGCATGTGTGCTGAAGCAATGATGTGCGTGTCTGTGAGTGTGTGTGTAATTATCATTGATACAAATAGTGTATAAAAAACATGATTAAAAATACACAAACTATTTACATACTCTCACATTTGTCACACGTGCACCATTTTGTCACGATATGGACGACCCGGTGGTCTTCTCTTCTGTTCGGCCCTTCGTGGGGCGTTGCGTTCTCTTGAATTTATGCTTTTCGTCGCTCGTAAGCTACCATTGCACTCGTAACGATTGATTTGATTTACGAACAGGATTTGCGCTCTTCTTTCAAGTAAGATTATGTTGAAGCGGAGAGGAATGGCCGCGCTTCAGAAGAACAAGCAAATCAATACACTAAAATCAAAACATCGCCAAATGAGCTGTGGTATATTCAGGTATTTGGTTTCAAAATCAAATGGAATGTCCATGATTCCAATTCATTTGAGTTCTCCTGATTTTTTTCCCCTGGCATCAGTGGCTAAACAGCTAGCTAGCGCCCAAAATGCATCTCGTCTGGATGCCACAATTCACAGAGCAGCTCAGTGTTGATATTTGAATTGGCGGGTTTTATCTCTTTTGTGTATTTGTGGCTACCGTAATATGTCGGAGCGCAAAGCATTATTCATATCTATGACGAAGGAAGTATGTGCTCACTGTCTCGTCTTGCCGTTTGAACCACAGACTGAATTTGTGCCACTGTGTTGAAGAAAGAAACACTTGGCTCTCCGGGAAGTGTTTTTTGTGGGCCTCCGCAGACGAGCGAGCCTGCGAAAGCCTTTTAGCTTGTAAGCTAGCTGGTGGCTAGCGGCTGTCGTTGGAGCGCCGAAAGCTCCGCGTTCACACGGTGGGAAATATTATGAAGCGAATATATTTCCGCAGGTTAAGCGTGACACGATGTTTCGACATAAAAAAGATGCTTGACAAATTTGTCATCGTCGACACTTGAACGGAGTGTGAACATGCACAGTGTTCCAGGGTGGACACAATGGCTTGATTTTATTTTGTTTTCATGATTTTTGAAGTGCTTTTTTTTTTTTTTTAAATCATTCAAGTTGACGATCTCCTAGAAATGCAATATTTTGTTTATAACAGGGACTTTAACAGCTTAAATGTCCAAGGCTTGGTCATTAGCGACATCTGTCAAAGTCTTAAAAAGTAACCGGTGTGTCACTTGTGGAGTGACCTAATCAGATCTGGTGCGAATCCTTCGAGTCGATGCTTTTAAAACGCACCTGACCAAAACCAGCTGAGATTCCCAATTATGAAACGTGAGAAGGAATTCACGTGCGCAAACTGCCAATGATGACATAAACTGCGCTTTCCTTTTTCAAATGTTAAAAGCTTGATATGATTTCGCTCCACGCCTGTCGGGAAATGTTTGGGATAACGTCCGCCGGTATAAGTCGGAATCATAGATGAAGCCAAGATAGGAATGCGAGAGATGCTTTGTAACGTTCTTGTCGACATTCTTTCAAAGTCTAGAACCACACAAACCATGAGTTGAACAATTATTCGGAGCGCATTTTGTCTGGTTCATCCGCACAAGTCGGAATCGACATTTACTACAAATGCTAACGGGACAAATAGCCTCCTTTGAGTCACTTTTTAAAGGCAAGAGTTGCAAAGCCAAACTCTTTGCCTCGAACTTGACTTTGTCCCACGTTTGACATTTTTCTTCCCAGCTTGCATCACTGCAGCTTTGCTTTTCTTTTTCTTCCCTGTTTTGCTTTTGCTTCGTGATTCACCGAAGGGAAGGCGCAGCTTGTGTGTTGACTGAAGCATGTAATAGGTTAGCACGAGGACGACCCCCCCCCAGCATTACGCACCACTGCTTGTGTGTTCCAAATATTGACAAGGGTACAATTGATCTAAGATTGCCGTATTAGCCATGAAGCCGTAAAATGTGTTCCAGTATTGCGCAATCCTGCATGGAGACACAAAAGCTTCCTTGGTGGAGGTTCAGCAGGGCGAAGGCAAATGTAAACAAACAGAAGGATTATTAAAAAAAAGAGTTTCAGGGTGATCATGTGTTTGTCACATCACATGATCAACGTCAAAATGATCAAATATAGAAACTTTTTGATGACGTGCCTCTTGATTGGCTTGATCCTTATCATAAAAAGCTTTTGTTTTTTTTAGGTGCTTTTTGTTCAGAGCCCTTTTCCGCTTTATTTTTAGTTTCCTGGCACTTGGAAATCAAACAAAGCCACTTTGTTAACGTCCTTGAGCAGAGTTTCTCAGGGTTGAAGCCTAAAGACACTTTTTTTTTTTTTTTTAAATGACAAATCGATTGTGCTTTGACAGAAACCAGCCGTGTTGGCAAAAGCGGGGGAAAATTGCGGGGACAAAAGCAGCGTGCCTTTTTCTGTCTCAGCTGGAGATCCTGTTTTTCCCATCAGCTTATAAGGCCGACTCGAGACATTCTGGAAAAAGCAACCAAAATAGCTGAATTGAAGGTATGCTGCGACTGCTCGTGTTGGGAGATATTTTTAATCTTTGCCCCTGAGCCCACCCTGCATCTCGCCATCCTGCACCCACACAGCCTTTCTACGGTGCAATCAGCCTCCACGTGATTTTTTATTTTATTTTTTTTTGTCATTGCCTCATGCAAGTTGGCAGAAGACGAGGTGGCAACCCGGTGTTCCAGTCATGAATTTGGGGCCGAGTGTGGCGTGATTTGTGGAGCATCAAGATTTTTAGCTTTCCCATTTGGACTCCAACCCCTCAATTTTTTTTTTTCTTCCAGACTGTGCGGCATCCAGCCAGTCAGCCGGTTATTAATGATGTCCTCCCCCCTTTTCACAATGTTCACTGTCTCTTCTTTTACTCTCTTTGTCCTGACTTCTTTCCTCAGCTCTTTTCCCTGCAAGCTCCTTTTCTCTTCCCCCCGAGGCTCTATTTGTAAATGTGAAAAGGAGGCGAATGAGGGAACAAATTATGAAACACAGGAGTGCATTCCATACCTTGTTTAGAAAGAATTCTCCCACAGCACGAGCGGCCGAGAGCAGCCGCTTCTTTCAATTCTGACCCCACTTTGGCTCGCTGGAATGTGAGCGAATTGACTTTTATTTGACGTTACCCTTTCATCCATTTTCTTTTTGTGAAATATCGTCACAGACTGAAAGTTGCAGCAACAAGTTAAGTGGTGATTTCTCAAGTAAATGCTCCTTCCCACACTTTCTCTACAAAAGGAAAACAAAAAAAAAGAAAGAAAATCCTTTTTTTTTTGGAGGGTAAATGCTCCCAATTCTAAAAGGCAGCCAGGAACTTGGGAGTTAATTGGGTGCAAAGTAACATTCGGACCATTTAACTCATTCAAGTTCCATTGACGGATATAGAAGCCCAAATGTCATTTTACAAGGGAAAAAAAAATCTAATGAAAGCATCGATGTCAAAACCACTAGAGAACAGTCCGAGACCAGTAAACGCTTGCCTTGTGGTCATATCATTAAGTACTTTGATAGTTTCATTTTCCCCTCAAAGATTTTTTTCTTTTAACATCACAACTTTGGCCTTGAAGACTAGATGACTTTTTCTTACCTGTGGCTTCTGTACTGTACATCAAATTAAAAAAAGTTAAAAAAAATAAAATCAACCAATATCAGGTTTGCAGAGCTGCCTTGAAAATATTTTGCTTATAAAAATCAAGTTTTAGGTTGTGTCGTCCTTCCGCGTTTTCAAGTCATTTTGAAATCATTTTGTATGAGATCCACAAAAAAAAAAAAAAAAGCTTGGCGAGCTCGCGCATTGTGCTGGTGTGAATTCAAGACTCCAAATAAAAGTCGAACAGAAAACAGCAGGTTGCGTTTCATTACTGACGCTCGCCGAGGCTTTGAATTCCAAATTCTGGTCGTATTCGGTGTGCTGAGGATTTTGTGGCTTCGTGTGACATCCTCGTAATGGACGCAAACAAAAGCGCTCTCGCTTCGAGCGGAGCAGTGAAAGGAAATGAAGTCGTCTTTTGTGCTGGCCGAATTATTTTGCAAAATGACAACAATCGCAGCTGTTTCTGGATAAAAATTGATGACGCGTCTATGCTAATTAGCACAGATCAAAGTCTTGCGTTTATGTTCTTATCATTGTCTCATGTTTTGGGCGGGCGTCCCTCACGTTCTCCTTTTGGCTTTCGTTGCTATGGCGATGAGCGGGAAGTGAAGTGGAGTGTCATGGAAAGGAATGACAATATTTGTGCGGGAAGCCCATCATGTCTGGCTGGGAAGCGCACTCGAGGCGTTTGCGGGTCAGCGGTCCTCGTGCGGGGTTTGCTCCGGTGGCCGTCTCGTGCTCAGCTCGCTTCTTCCGCGCTCGCCGTCCAAATTTGATCCTCATGCTGACACCACTGCACGAGCTTCCACGTCACATTTGATTCACAAAATTCCTGCGTTGACGTGCAAAAATGAAAGCGCTCTGCTCTGTCGGGTTTTTTTTTTTTTTATTGTGATGTGCTCGTGCATCCCCGCACAACTTATTTGCGCTCCGATTCCCAGGTTTCTCTTTTCTCGTGGATCTCCCACAAATTGCTCAAGTTAAGGCTGACTATTTTTAATATTTGCCTTTTTTGTTTCTTATTTGGCCGCCCAGAATATTAGACAGTTGCCAAGGAGAGTGATGCAACTTTTATTTGTTCTGAGAAGAAATGTTCCAGGCATTAAAAAAAAGATGTTTGTAAAGTCATTTTAATAATAGAAACAAAACTCTGTAATTATTGCACCACAGTAATGACACATTGAAATTCTTTTTTTTCTGTGTTGAATTCAATGGACATTGTGCGGCTCCTTCCAAGTCTTAATATAATCCAAACATGCAGACAACTCCTCAGGAAGCTGCAGGGGAAAGAGTTCTATTTGTACGTGTGTCCTTCCAACATTTGAATTGAAATATTCCTTGCTTGAATGTTTGCCTTACCGCACCTCCAATGCTATTTGTTAGCCACTCGTTTGTTGGTGTTAAGCGAAATGAACCGAGCTAAAGCACAGCAATGTGATGTATATACCTTCTTTTTTTTTTTTTAAACAATTGTTTTCCAGATTGCTGATGTTTGTGAAGTGAGTTGACTGCCATCAAAATTTGCTCTTCAATGCAAAGCCAAAAATGTCCCGAAAAACAGCTCGTAAGTCAAGGCGTTTGTGTCTCAAGACAACTCTAATGTCCACGTCAGCGCCACTTGGTCTCCGATGTCACCGCGTGCGCGTCCTGACGACCGCGTTGCCGTTTGGAATCACAATCACTTTTCATTCGCTCCGTGTTCTCGGCCCTCTCGGACTTAATGGCCGCCTTGTTTGCCAACGTGTGAGTCATTCGCTTTCCCTCCTGCGGTGTGTGCCTGGATAATCATTATCATGATCAACGCGAGTGTGTGTGTGTCTTACAAATGCACAACTGAGCAACATCTCCAGAGCAGCGCACTCCTGTGTTCCGTCACGTACGCACAAGAGCTGCGATATTAAAACAAGTCACAGAATGTCATTTACACGGAACAAATTTTGACGTTCTTGCTCAAAATCGTCCGAATCCCGGTTTGGACCGGGTGCGTGCGGAGAATAATATTCGCTGCGGGCTTTTTTTTCTGTTGCTTTGTTGGTGTCATAACAACACTGATGACACATGAACACATGTTGCAGGTTGCAGTCGTCCTTTTTTTTTTGGTGTCTGACGCTTGCGGCACTCAGACGACCACGTGTGTGCATGTTTTAAATGTTTCCCTCTTGCGACGACCACATTCAGACGTTCAGCTCATCAAAAAGTTCTGTCGGAGATCATTTGAGTCAGGTGTGTTGAAGGAGGGAGACATCAAAAACATGCAGGATCCGCGTGACCCACCCCTCCGTTCTGTCCACCTGTATTTGTCGAACGGTAAGCTGTAATTTGTTCAAAGATGGCTCCGAGTATTGCGAATTGACCGCCCGCCACTGGTGAGCTATATCTGAGTTCGGGGCAATTTAAATAATACAAATTGTAGCGGCAAATCGTCCGGTCGTTCGGGAGTTGTCCCCAATTTGCTGACAGAATGAGTGGCTTTGTAGTCCGAGGGCCGCTGCAAGTCTTTGTCTTTTGTTGCTTTCCGCTGACAAACTTGCTCCTCTCTTACTTAAGTGTGACCATGTGCTCCTGGAAGCATGGCAGTGTGTCGACTCCAAAAGTGGGTCACGAGGAGGACAGGAAATCTCTGTTCCCTTGTCTGTCTCTGTGTTGCTTGTGCTCGCACACGCACGCACACGCACACGCACACGCGCACAGAGACAGACAGACACGCTTTCATATCTGCAAAGGAAAAGTTTATGATGACATCAGCAAGCATATGGTCCTGATTAAGATAAGGAGGCTTGAAAAGAGCCGTGCACCTCCTCGCCTTCTTTTTTGCCGACTGATCCGCAAGCACGGCAACATTTTTTAGCTTCTGCCATATCCACACGGAACTGGAGCCAAACTATTTCTTTTTTGTTTTTCAAATGTTTCCTGCAAACATCAACAAATGTGCGCGTGTGGGTCCGCACTCCGAGGACTCGCCCCGAACCAAAGTAAGAAGTCTCTGCAACGTAAACAAAATCCAAAACCCAAAGTCGCATGAAGTGGTTTGTTTGGAGTTCTGGCGAGGTTGGACTTGTGCTTGGCGAATGCTGACTGGGAGCCAACATGTGGAACAGATTGTGTTGTTCTCCATCTGTGCTTGTTGTTGACGCTGCTCATGGAAGAGCAGAAGTTGTTTCTGTAAAAGCCATATCATGCTCATCCGCTCCCACACGACATTGCACTTTTTGCCGACCATGGTCAGCCTTTTCAGTTTGAAAAATGAGCGCAATCAGCAGATATGGGCATTCGGATCTTAAGGAACTGAAAAATTGTGGCACGCGTGAAATACGTCAAAATGTCTTTGGCTGGAAAATGACAGCTGCCAATGTATGAAGTCCATCACAATGCCGTCTGAGGTCTGACTGTCAGACTAAGTGCCTTGTAGTCGCCCCCCCGCTCCTTGCTGAGTGTCCATTTCCAATGAGTGGGTGAAATGCAATATAGCAGTAGAGAAGCAAGTTGGCAGGGTGAGGCAGCACAGACAGAAATGGGATGTTGTGTTAGTGTTAGAGTTGGGGTGGGGGTGGGGGGGCAAGCCAGACTGGCGTGCCGCAATTGACTGTCAGTGGCTCAGCTGGATCCGTTTACAGCTGCGATGCACACACCGTGCGGGCGACGCCGCCTTGGAGATGACGGGGACCTCTAAAAATTTGCTCCATTCCCGCTGACGCTTTTAGCCTGATTTGTCCGCTCAGCAGCGCTCTCAGACCAAGTGATCAATAATAGAGGAAAGTTGGAACAAACGCAGTCCGTCCATCTCCATCCATTCGCGCTTTGCTGATGTTTGCTTGCTCGCCACTTTTCTGTCGCAAAGCGCGACGGCTTTGATTTGCACAAACGTTTGCGACCCGCCGGAGAAGATTTTGCCGGATAATTCGTCCCTTTTACAGGACTGGCCGAGTCACGTTTAGCACTCTTACGCCACACTCATCTTGTGAACACGTCTTTTGTTTTGGCTTTTTGAAAACAAATTGTGAAAATGCTCACATGGACCCACAAAAACAATTTTTTTTTAGTGCTTATTTGCTGATATGTGTCTTTGTTTCTATTCCATTTAATTTTGTTTCCTTTTCTGTCTTGTTTTTTTTTTTGCTTTTCTTTGTTCATGTTTTGTCAATTCCTGAGGTTTTCATTCCCGCCGTTTTCCGTCAGCTCTGCTCCTCGCGTTTGCCAATCAGCTCCCTGCAGGCACCCGTGACTCATTTTCTCAAGAGTTTGCTTGTATTTACCATTTCGAAGGAATTTTTGCAAATCAATCCTTTTTTTTTTCTTGCGAGCGCCATAATTGTCCTCGCCACGACGACGGCATCAAAACAGAAAACGTATCGTTGACTTTCCCGATTGCAGATCGAGGAAATGTCATCCGATGGCCATCTTGAAAGCAAACATTTGCATCTTGAGTGTTCGCTTCGCTTTGCGAGCGGGCCGCCGCGGTCGTCTGCATTTGAAAAAGAGTGAAATGAGAGCAGCTTGCCGTTGCTGTGCCGCTTCCGAACCGTCGCAACGCTTAAGCTGCATTAACTAAATCACCGTGAGGAAGCTTTGCTTTGAAGCGCCATTATCGCAATGAATAGCGCTCGGCATTGTGGGACGTATCGACACACGGCACAGTCGAGGCGGAGTGGGAGGCGAGCACAGCCCCCCCCCCCCCCCCCTTCTATCCCAATGTGGGTGTTTCATGTAAAATAAGCGATGTCGCCGTGTTGTCGGGGGAGCTTGTCATTTGCCTTTGTGCTTTCCTGTTGCTGTGACTAAAAGCTTCCACGGACCTCATCGCGGTACCTAAACGAAGGTTTCATAACATATCCACATTGAGCTTTGCAGTTGCCACGGTGACAGATGTTGAATCGGGCCCGCCGTGCGTTCTTTGGTTCTGCTGAAGAGGCCCGTTGAGCAAGTGCGGACCTCTCCTCGCCTCATCTGATGGCCGGAGCCGTTTCGCAACGCCGTCGCTGGCTAGGTGTGTGCGCGGTCACATCCGCACCGTCACTGAGTGTGACGTGAACCCACGCCGCCTGCGCTCAAGTGAGCAATTCCACACTCGGGGATGTCATTTGCATAATCACCCGCCACCGACTTTAGTCGAATTATTCTACTTGGAATTTGTTTAAGACGTTCCCATTGGTCATATTAAGTGCACGCTTTGCTTCATCGAGCTCATTTTCTTGAGCAACGCAGGCCACGGCGGACATTCCGGAAAGAATGCGACGTACTTGCACTTTGAAAAGATGTTTTTCTGTGTTTGCGGAGGTTTTATCTGCTTTCAAAAAAAAAAAAAAGAACTCCTTCAGAAGCAGCTGGAAAGTGTTTCTCCATCCGTAGGCAAGGAGTGATCAAAGGTCACGGCCAGCAAGATGGATGTGTGGCACGCTTGAACACACACGGAGGAGCTGATGACACTCCGGCTGTTGAGTTTGGAGGGAATGTTGCAGGATGGACGTGAGGACGAGGCCGCGCATTTCATACGTCGGCCTTCATTGAAGTCCTACTTAGTCCGACTTGAAATAAATCCCTCTCATATTAGCATCATTTATGACACCACGGCTGGACAAATAAAATACAGAAAGACACGTACACACACGACCTACCTTCTCTCAAAAGGTCTGTCTTGAAAATGGACTCGTAAGTGTATCTGCAATTAAATCCACACTTTTCCCTCCTTGGGCCATCGTGGTTTCAAAAAGTAAGCATATATTTTAGATTTTCGAACGGTCGCCAGTTACGACTTTCGAGTGTGTTGATTTCGCATGGCGTTGCCCCCTCACGAAAGACTAACCAATCACAAGACATGTTCATCGCCTTCAGCGTAAGGCCAGCTAGAAGGCGTTTCTGTCATCAAGTTGTGATCTGATTGGCTATCGCAACCCCCTTGAGCCACAGAAGAGACGCCCGCACGATTGTATCTGAAGGCCTCGGATGAATGGCGTTGTGAAATCTGCCTGGCAACACGAGCTAGCTGATTTCTAATTGGATAAAAACTTTAAACTACAAATTCAACTCGGATATAATATGACATCAATGTGAAGAATATGATCAGGATTTCTTGATTATGTTAGACCAGCAGAGAAGGCCTCAAAGGGACGAGACAAAAAAAAAAAAAAACAGCCCAAAGCAAACGTGCTTTTCTTTTTTTTTTTCTCCCCAATTTGAATGAATGAGTGCAGTGGATGTCCACTTCCCCGCCAAACTCGCTGTCACCACGTGTGACATCATCGAGTCTCTGGAGTGTTTTGGTCAGCGCACTCACACGACCAGAACATTCTTCTACCTTTCATCCCAACTCATGATCGGTTACAAGCTGAAAATGTTCCGCTTCCTGTAAACACAGCGTCAGCTCACAGGAGCACAGCAGCTGTGTCTTCGGGGGGCGGGGGGCTATTTTTATATATCCACTCTTTGTTTTTATTTCTCCATCACTTCCAGTCCTCCGGCCACCTCCGAGCGACCTGCGCCGCTGCCCTCGTTTTTTGCTTCGGTGGGCACTCCGAGCCAGGCCGTTTTATTGATTTACCGATTCACGAGCCGTGAACATGAAGAGTGAGCTTGCGTGGCCGTGTAGCGCTTGTAAGTCTCGCGGCGCTTAACTTGTGCTCTCCTTTTGCCCTTTCGCCAGACTCGTACTCGGCGGCAGGCAGCGAGGGTAGCATCTCCACGTCTGTGGCGTCTCTGCCGCCGCCGCTGGCTTCCAGCAGCTCGGCCCCCGGCTCCCCCGGCCCCAAGCGCTCCGTTAGCACCCTGAAGAAATGGCTGACCAACCCGGTTCGCAAGCTGAGTGCCGGGGCCGCCGCCAAAGGGGAGCGTCACATTCGCAAAGTGGAGGGAAAGCCTCCTCCCGTCGCGTCGCGCAGTCACAGTCAGGATCTCGGCAGCTGCCCGAGGCCGGATGAGCCGTTCGCCATCCTGCCTGTCGCACATTCGCAACCGGTGAGAAGTGGAAATGCTTTCGGTGCTGTGCCTGCTTTCATTCAAAGTTGATGAAAAAAGATGCATTCCGCTATTGATATGATGATGATGAAAAAAAATAAAGATTTAAAAGAAAGAAAAAAAAATGGCAACGAAAGACCAGAAATGTATTCTGACATGTTTTATAATCGATTACGGGCGAATGTATTTATGAGTCTTTTAGATTTTGTCGTTCTCGTGTAAATTAATTGAAACTTGTAACGCACGGACATCATGTCGTTCTCAGATGAGCAAATGAGAGCGATATGGTGTCTGATTTGCACAAAGCAAAATTTTCTCCACACAAAACTCATTCTTTCCCAACACGCTTACGTAATTGTGCCACTGTCCATATTCATGTTTTTGTTCATTGATTATTTCAAAGCTTGTGGTGGAGCGTATATTAAAAAAGTTCAACTTAATTGCTCTCACACTCCGATTCCAATGTGCTTAATTATGCAGCTCCAAAATGCTTTTCTCTGTGTGAAATATTTCAATGCTGATTGCTTAGCCAAAGGTCAACGTGGCGTGATATTTACCTTTTCACCCTTTTTCCTATTTTTTTTATTTTCTTTGTGATTGTAGATCTTTGAACGAGCATTTTAAGTGCTCCCAAAATACAAATCCATAACGGTTGTAGCAGGTCTGCTGTCAAATGAGCTGCAACTTGAAAGCATATTTGAATTCCCGCTGCCTGCGAAGAAGCGGCGACGCTGTTTTTCTGAGCCGAGGATGTGTGTGTGTGCGTGTGTGTGTGTGTGTGTGTGTGTGCGTTCCGCAGGAGTGGAAAGATGGCCTGGCTAGCCCTGAGGATCTGTCGCCGGCAACACTCCAGTCCCCCGCTTACTTCACCGATTCGCTGATTGGCTGCACGTCTCTGCCTCCTTTGCAGGTCTGTCTCGGTCTTGTCGTCAAACGGAAGCGGCCATTTTTGTCGATGAAGTCGCCGACGCATGAGCGGCATGAGTTTGATTGCATTTGGGCAAGCGGGGTCTTTGCAGGGTCAGGCCTCCGACATAATTGCACTTTGTCTGCACGGTCCTCGAGTCAAATGTGGCGTGAATAACGCTTTTGCTGGTGCTCATTTGTGAATCAAAAGCAACCACGCAACGACCAAAGACAAATGCTCAAAACGGCACCAGAAAGTAATGGCGCACGGCGATGCCAATCCATGACAATCTTGTGATTCCGATCCCATTGCCGATCCTCCTTGTCCATCTGATTTCTTAAAAATTCTCAATGGGTGACTCATTGCTAGCGGCAACTTTGAACGATCGATTCAGCACATCCAGCATGCGCTCATAATCTGTAACCTGTTCTTTGGTTAAAAAAAAAAAAAGGAATGAGACTTAGTTCTCAAAATATCTCAAGAAACCAAAAAGCGGAATGCATTTTTTGCGTCCTTTAAAAGATATGAGGGTTCTTTTGGAAATTGTCCACTGGGCCAGATCAAACTAAAACTTTGAATGTTCAAGACCAACAACTTGAAACGGCTTTTGAGTTTCATTATTCCCGCCAGGATGTCAGCACTCTTTTAGTTCATTTCATTTTTCACACCGGTTAAATTTCCCAACGTGACACTTTTTGCAACTAACGTTTGAGAATATTTACGCAACTCTTTTTGTATTGCACTCGATCCAAAATTAAAAACAAGTACTTGTTTTGTGGAAAAAAAAAGAACATTTGACCTGCTTTTGCAAAATATCTTGTCTGTTTCATCACTCTGCGCGAGATGCTTTCAGCGGCCGCGTCATCTGCGAAGATTGAAGCATTTTTTTTTTCTTCCCCAAGCGGATCGATAAGAGGAATCGTCAGTCAAGCAAATAAACAATTCCAAGTAATCCAATTACCGGGAACCGCTTCTCAAAAAAGGAACCATGCACTTCTTGAGTCCCTGTGCCCGAGGACCACGGGGAACAATGTTTGGGGGCAACCTGTGTGCCCCCCCCCCCCACCCCCCTTACCAAAAAAAAAAAATCATGCTTGTAGATGAAACGGAAAGTCGCACATAATCGCCAAAAAACGACACGGAATGCGTAACGAAAAGCTTTCATGTCGCCATCAAACATGCCAGCAGATCTGTTGGATTTTCCGTTTGGATCACAAATGAGTCCGCAGTGCCTGCATGAAGACAGTAAAACAATAAATAAAAAGATGGGAACTCCGGAGGTAAAAAAAAAAAAAAAGATCTGAGCTTTGGAGGTGAAAAAAAAAATCTTGTAATTTGTGTCTCGGTGACACATGAAAAGACCTTAATCAGATTCCATGAGGAGGGTGAGGTCAGCTCTGTGGTGCGCGTCGCGGCAATCTTTAAAGCGACATTCAATTAGGCGCCGGCTCCGACATTTTCCAGCTCCGCTTTTCTTTTGGCTTTCTTTTCCTCTCCTCGCAGCATGAATGCATTGTTGCGTTTCCTCTTTGCAACACACTATTGTCTCTCTTATCTAATCCTCACACACACACACACACACACACACGCACTCCGCTCGGCAAGTGCACGCTGTGTAATGCTTATTGTTTCTCGGCCAGTGGAATGTTTTGCTATTGTGCTCTCGAGCAAAAACTCTGAAAACGGAAGTTGGCGCAAGCGATGACAAAGTTTCGGTGGTTTTCCTGAGGAACGCTCCGTACGGTCGTCTTGCCCCACATTAGAGGACAGAAGACATCAACATTGCAAAGTTCGACCACGAGAAATAAGCGCCACCGTTGTCGTTTGAATGGTCTTTGGTTCGCGAGTGGACCAAATGCATTTTTCCCGCCTGCGACATGACGAGGGCATGTGAAACAAATGCTTCCTCGGTTCGGGATCGTCTTCCAAGGCCAATTATCGGCGCCACCGCCGACCACTACTAACGCAGATATTCGAATGACTTCATCGGAACTCGACCGCATGCATGATAAATGCTTTCAAAACAGAGACCGAATAAAGACCACATACGGCGCGAGCGATCGTTGATGATTGGCGTTATTTCGTTGGAGCGCGACTTGAGCGGAAAATCCTGTTTTCGCGTTAACCTTAAACCTTTAATCACAGCGATGGAAAAGGAAATGTTGTAAAAGGTTTGTCTCGCGAGGTTGTGGACATTCAGCGTTCCTTATTTATGAAGCTCGGCGGGCTGAAAAACAAAACACGCACCCACGAGGGCGATGATTCTTCCTGTGGGCTTCGCCACGACACATCTGGATGCCATGAGTGAGCCAGGACGACCTGTCAGTCCGGCTCACGCTCTCCTCGTGGAGCAAAACCAGCAAGGGGAGGTGACGGGCTCCCTCCTGCTGGGCACACTTGAGAAGAAGCCCATGTATGGCATAAGGCGAGAAAAGTGAAGAAATGTCCTGTCCTTTTATTCTTCTTAAAACCCACATTTATTTAATTTGAAGGGTTTACCGTAATTTCCGGATTATAAAGCGCACCCGCATATAAGCCACAGCAGCTCCTAAAAAACAAAAAAAAAAACAATGTATTAGCCACACCCGGCTATGAGCCACAGTTTTCTGTGTTGAAAAAATGAGTTGTTTATGCATATCCAGAACGATTTTGTACTGTGAATGCACATCAACAGATTGTTAAAAGAGCGCCTTTTAACACGTTAACAACTTTGCTCATCAAAACAGAACAGACACAAGAGACAAAAAAATCGAGATTTATTTAGCGTATTTTCGGAACGATAGAGTGCCCCCTAGTGGTGAAAGAAAAATCCACGGAAAAGCCGCACTGTTGTATTAGCCGCATGGTTCAAAATCGAGGCAAAAAAGTCTCTATAATTCTGGCGGGATGAGTGCGAGCCAGTTTATGTGTGCTGTGTTTCAATTTGGGAGGCTCTGCTTGACTTGAAAGATGGTTCGCATGGATTTGGCCGAAGACAGACAGCTGTCGATTTAGCTTTATAATGTCAAAAGAACATAAAAAAAAAAGCTCCTGTCTCAAAATAGAAGAAACATTTTGTCATAGGATCAAATATGTTGCAAAAACGAGCAGTGCGGAGGATTGCGTTTGCATACGCGTCTCCCGTAGCGGCCCCCGACTTGGATCCGAGCGACTTTGGTTTCTGCTCTTCATGCATTTGCAGCCGAGATTGTGGTGCGTGTCGCTCGGAACGGCGCATCCCAAATCCAAACAGCGTCGTGGTGACGCATGGCGTATGCGCTGAAATTGTCAGACGGTAAACAAGAAAATCGCATTTATGAGGTCATAAATCAGACGTGTATTGCTCTGCCGTCAAGCTCTGAAGTCAAAACTCAATCAAGTGCTTTCACGACTTCATTTGTCAGCCGCACAACTCGCTTTTGCTGCCTATCGCCTCATCTTCTTCCTTCCATCTCCATGCAAGTGCCGTCCACGGATCTCCGTCACATCTTCTTATCGCTCAATTCCTCATGCTGCCGCTTAGCAACCGGCGTCCTTATCGCGCAGCGCCTGCTCCTTATCGCCGCTCATGCACATTATTTGCCACATGATGCCACCTTAATGGCGTGCCACCTTTGATTTACACCTCTTGTGATCGTCTTCCTGTGGCTGCGTCCTCAGGACACGCCGGACACTCAGTCCACATCGGCTGTGCCAGATGACAGCGGCTCCATCCTGATGGACGAGACGTCCAGTCAATGGTCGTCGGCAGCTGACACTGAAGAGGAACGCAGGAGCGCCCTGGAGAAAAGCTTGTAGGTCCTCTAGATAAGCGCAATTCTTTTTTTTTATGCCGTTGATTGAACAAACTCAACATTGGCACAATTCAACTTAAGCTAACATGCACCTAGCTTGCCTCGTTAGCGCAAGTGGCGGCGGCGTCACGTCTTTAGCTAACGCTAACGAAAGTGGTCATTGCAATTTGGAGCGGGCAAAGGTGTGTCGTTTGATTTTTTTTTTTAGTGAAGTAAATGATGATCGCACAGCTTAAGCAGCAGCTTGAAACAAAAAAAACAAACAAAAAAAAACCAGAGCTGCTCACTTGAGCCTTTTTTGCCGGTTGGACTTTCCCTCTGTTCTCTTTGTCAGTTTGTTGGTGTCTTTCTCCTCCCTTTTCTTCTCTGCGAACGTTCCCAATGCAAGAAAATACGCACAGTTGGTTGTGGCGCTTTTGACGCGTTCGGAGGCAATTTTTGTCATCCGCCCGTTTCGTTGAGTAGGTTGAGAGGAACTTTTAGCGACTTTGCGACCACATCACACGCACGAGGGCCGGACTAAAATCCACCTCCGGCCTCGCTTAATCCAACCCTTTTTTTAAATTTGTTACCCCGCCCCAAAAAATGGTCGTCCAGCCGGGCCAAAGGGCTGATCTGCCCAGCTCTGCAAACAAAAATAACTTTCCTCTGATTGGTTCCTTGTCGCATCCAATCAGCAGAAAGCTTCCTGTTTGTTTTCATTGAACTAGAAAACAAGCAGCTGAGCCTGCGAGCTTTTTGTTGGACTTTTAAAGCTGTTGTTTCATAAACATGTGGTTAAAGGCATTCAAACTAAGACAAGTTTTGGAGTTTTTATTTTTCTCCATTTTTTCCCCTTTTTCTCATCAAATATCGGTTATCGGCCTCCACGACTTCTAATAATCGGTATCGGACTTGAAGAAGCATATCGATGTCGCTTGAATAACAAAAAAGGATTTCTTTTTTAATTGAGGACCGGCAGCGTTACTTTGTGTAATGTATGCTAATTCGTTGACTCCTTTTTCAGTCCTTGGTCAAGCGTGTTCTGCTCTTCCTTAATTCTTCTCCGTTCCCAGAATGGCTCAAGATAACATCTGCATCCATGCGCAGCAATCTGTGTACATGTTCCGAAGACCTGCACGGGATTTCCAGTCGTTGACAACAAATAGCAATCTGCTTTCCAGGAAACATTTTTAAGCCAGCACAGCACACAACGTGTTCCGAACATTTCAAGGTTTTAGCTCGGTGACAAACGACCTCAGGCTGGCATTGTTGTCTGAGACCATTTGTCTCTTTTCAGGTACGTACTGAGGGAACTTATTGAGACGGAGAAGCATTATGTAGCAGACCTGGCCCTCATCGTGGAGGTAAAGCATAAAAAGAACTCCAAATCCTTATCATCACAATTTGGGCATTTTTCTCCTGCCGGCGCCGTCTCCAGTTTGAAACCGATTTGAGGAATTATCAGCTCGGGAAGCATCGAGGCATGCCTCTTCTGGTGCCTGACATAACTACAAAAAAGTTGGTTCATACAGAGGTTGGCGTCTTCAGAAAATATCCTCGTGATTTATTATTGTTGCAGGGTTACGTCTTTGTTTCTCCCCAATCTTCACATACAGGTCACTTTTTGTTTGGCATGAAAAACAAATGCACCGTTTTACTTTTGGCCTGGCACATGTTTTCCTTTGAACGCAATTAAAATTGATGGGACATTTAATATGGGCTAAGGATGAGGATGCGTACAGCAGAGGCAACGAGCTGCGTGATGCGGATCATCTCCTTCGTGGTGACAAATAAACAACGTGACTAACAAGTAGCATTTTGAACGAGGAGGCTAACGAGGGGTGGCTAAATGTGCTAATCGCTAAAGTGAAATACAGATTCGACCCAAATAAGTGCTTAGGTGTTTTTAACAGAAGTCTGGCTAGAACCACGTTAGGGCGGAGAGTCAGTCTTGTATTACAATCAATAAGTATCTCGACGTAAAATAAGACCATGGCTGCATTAGCGATTTAGCAGACGCACTCAGACCGGAACACGTAAATGGCTGACGTCATCATGACAAAGAGATTCGATGTCAAACGCATATGAAATATTTATTTATCTCATCAATAATATCTGCACCTCAGAGAACTGAGTTTTGAGATCGACGCAATAATAGCTCTCAAATTTATATAAAAGGACAATGGTTTTATTGACATAATTCTATACACAATTACGCATGAATCCAACATTATACTTGACAGAAAGTAGTTTTAAAAACTTGAGAAAGAAATGCCCCCCTCTTTCGTGTATTTGCAGTTTTAAATGACATTTTCTGACATGTTTGTAAATGTCATTGTACACGAGAAAGAAAATCCAAATTGCGATATCTGTCAGAAAAGTCGCAATTTGACATAGTACTCAAAGTGCAGCGTCTGTGAGCATACGTTAGCATCTCTGTCCTTCTCTTGCAGGGCTACATGGCCACAATGAACGGTAAAGTCATACCGGAGGACATGAAGGGAAAAGACAAGATTGTTTTTGGGAACATTCACCAAATATTTGACTGGCATAAAGAGTAAGACCTCGATTTGGTTTCCTCCCGCCTGCCGCGTCGTGTTAAGCGGGAGGACAAAGGCACAATGGCTCCGGAATGATTGCATGCATGTGTGTAATGTTTGCATTTCCTCTCTAGCTACTTCCTGGGAGAGCTGGAGAAGTGTGTGGCAGAGCCAGAGCGACTGGGTCAGCTTTTCATTAAACATGTGAGTGTTGTTGTTGCGCACACACACTCACACACTCTTCCATTTTGCCCAAAACATTAACACTCAAGCAGTGAGGAACAGGAGCAAAACATGTCATATGAACCGTCATTATATGGGCGAGTTTGAAAGATAAAATTAATTCATGAAACACTGCAATGTGGGAACATGAAATAATTAAATACAGAAATAATTAATTAAATATAGAAATAATTATATTGATTTTTTTTTTTTACATATAATCATTAATAATTTAAATAATGTCACATTTATTTAATTAATGACAATTTGAATTAAACATTTCTTGGTGTATTTATTTATTTAATTTTGTCACTTTCGGTCCTCCATGGAGAATATCCCCCAAAAGGTTCTCTTGAAGTTAGTCGATGACTAAGCTGAAGTGTTGCTTTGCTCAGCAAAGTTTTGCTTTCTTACTTTTATTTTGGCGGGTTTGTTCTTCCTGTTTTTGTTCCATTGACGGTGACTTGATTGGACTCTCAGTTTGTATGGAGCTTCATGAATCATTTACGAACTTTGAGCGCTCTCGCTGCGCTTGCCCTCCATTTTCCTTTGCTTATCTGAGTCGGCTCAATTAGGGAAGACCGAACCTCGAGGCATCCATAGCCCAGCTGGTGGACGGTCTCTCCAGCATGTCCTCGCTCTTCCATGGGGGGTGTCTCCCATCTTATCGTTGGGCTGTGTCTGGAACACGTCACCAGGGCGGCATCCGAACCAGATGCCCGAGCCACCTCATTTGGCTCACGTGGATGCGGCGGGACGGTCGCCCTCCCGAATGGCCGAACTTCCCAGCCGGTCTTTGAGAGCGAGCTCGAACCCATTTTGGCCACTTCTGTATTTGTGAACTTGGTCACTTGATCAGTGTGTGACCATTGTTGAGGGTAAGAACATGGAAGGACGGGTAAATCTTTTCCGAGCTTAGCATATTTCCATAACTTCCATATTGGGAATTCGACAAAGTTGTTCCACTTATGTGAATTCTGAATATATGGAGCTGAGACGTGCAATGTCAAAGGACCCGTCAAAAGCTTGGCTTTTGTTTGGACTTCTACGGAGTCACAGGGCTTGCTGGCTTCCCAAATTCGATTTGTTTCTATCGCTTAAGTGGTTACACATGTCGACTGAGTAATTCGGTTCTGTCTGATGTTCGCTGAAGTCGCTTCCCTGCAACACTTGAAACAAGCCGATGAGGCTCAGGAGGTGAGAAAATCCACTTGTAACTAAATCCGCTGTGAAAACAAGCCGAGGGGGAAGTCATGAAACGCAGAGGATCGCAGCGCGTCACCTAAATGCAGCATGTGGCCAACATTCGACGTACAAAAGTAACAAGAATGCCGGCCGTGCGGTGTTGCAAAATGTCCATATTCGGGTGGAGCAGCTTGGCGGTTTCTAGGTAACCAAGCTCGTTGCTAGGAACAGCCCAGCGCTGTCGACGGACTCTAAAAAGGCTCCGGTTACACACGAGCTCGCCTGGGTAAATTAGACATAACCTGCACGCCTCCAACAGTCTCACAAGAGCGGCTGCTAAATTGGCAAATCCTCTCCTCTGACACTGAATTGTTACGAAGCACTTTGGTTTCACTTTCAGACTCATTTGGAATCTAGTTTGACGCAAACATCATTTGTTTGCCCTGCAGGAGCGGCGCCTGCACATGTACGTGGTGTACTGCCAGAACAAACCCAAGTCGGAGCACATCGTCTCCGAGTACATCGAAACCTACTTCGAGGTGAGGATCTCGCTGGTGTGAGGTGAAGACGAGACGTTCGGCAATGTCGCAATCCGAACCCATTCACCTCACATTTCTCCACAATTACAAACATTGAACACTTCACAAATTAATTTCGTTGTGCCCCCATCGTAAAACTTTCATTTAACTCTTTAAGCACTTTTCAAAACTGGTACACATGTAAAAAAAAAAAAAATGCATTCTGAGTCAAATTTGAAGAAAACCTGAAGATGATTTTTTCTCACATTTCAGGTGTCTCATTTTTTCACATTCTTGTTAAACAAGTGTAAAAAGAAGTTAAGCACGGTAATATGAAGCATGTGCACGCGAATGCTGGAGTTGTCTGAATATGCGTCTGCTCACTTCACCTCAACATGATCGAGTATGCCTCAACGGTCGTATTAGAAAATATTGCATTTTCTTTTTGAATCGATATTACACTTGGCAAATAACACAAACGAATGTGCACACGCAGCTATATGTTTGTTTCTAAATAAAAAGAAAATCATGTTTCAAAAATTAGAACAGAATTATGAAATTCAGCTCAAGCGACACTTTAGGTAAAAAAAATAAATAAAAAATTTCCAACCCCAGCTGTCGGAATTCAGAAAATGATTTTTGTTTGCTAAAAATCTTCTTTTTCAGTGTAGATTTACTTACGTGCCTTCAATGTTGCAGAAACGACAAAAAGAAAAAAAGAGAGAAATAGCTGAATACCTGCTGGGAGTTAATAATTTGATGAAACTACTAAAGTACGTTATGCTTCAAATTTGTAAAACGTATCATGACAAATAGCATCGAAAACCAAATGAGAAAAAAAAATGTCTGGATCACGTCATTTTTTTTTTTTTTGGGCTTCAAGGAGTTGCGTCAGCAGCTGGGTCACCGGCTGCAGCTCAACGACCTGCTCATCAAACCTGTCCAGAGGATCATGAAGTACCAGCTGCTGCTTAAGGTCGACAACGTTCCACTGTCATGGGAGAGCTCACTTTCAAATTTCAAATTCATTTTGCGTTCTTTGCAAAACTCTTACGCGACTGCAGTGACGCCATTTAAACACCACGACCATTTCGTGAACTTTTTTGTCGTTATGACATGACGTCTTTAGGTACAAACTTGTACTTAAAAAAAACTAGTGCTGTCAAGCGATTCAATTTTTAACTAATTAATCGCAAAAAATTCTGTGATTAATTGCGATGAATGACTTTTTTTTCTACTGCTGTTTTTTTTAGGCTTTTAACAGGTATTTACTTGAATAATATATTGCACAAATAAGCTTTCTTTGATCCGTGAATATGATCTAAATGGAGTCATCTTGACAGGATTTTTTTTTCTTTGAAACAATTTTCGTAACTTTTCCATTTCGGTAAGTCGGGTGTTTTGTTCTGGAATGATGTGCTGAAGATGTACAGCTAATATGGTGCAGTGTTTGAATTGGCAAGATATGCAAATTAATTTTTGAAATAAATAAAAGTGAGTTAACTGAGTTAAATTATTTAATGGCGCGAGTATTTTTAATGCTTTGATTTTGACAGCCCCAAGAGAAATAACAAAACAAATCTTAAAACAAATCATTGAGCTCCCATGAAATCTGACATTTGTTTGGTGGTGACCACGCAGGACTTTTTGAAGTATTACACCAAAGCTGGGATAGAGACGGAGGAATTGGAGGTGGGACTTCGGCTGGCTAAAGTTTTCAGCTTGCCAACTTTTCTTTTCTGTTTTGCTTTCAACTCCCTTTTTGTGGTGTTTGCATTTGAATCAGAAAGCAGTGGAAGTGATGTGCTTTGTGCCAAAACGTTGCAACGACATGATGAACGTGGGCCGACTCCAAGGCTTCGAGGTCAGTCCCGAGGATTTGGATCGCGAGTCCAAAGGCGAAAAGTCGCTGCCGGCGCTAACTATAGCACAACCGCTTCCTCTTTTTGTTGTGGTCCGCGTCCAAGGGGAAGATCACAGCCCAGGGGAAGTTGCTCCAGCAGGACACGTTCACCGTTACGGAGCAGGACAGTGGCTTCCTGTCCCGAGCCAAAGAAAGAAGGGTCTTCCTGTTTGAGCAGCTGGTCATCTTCAGCGAGCCCATCGACAGGAAGAAGGGCTTCTCGCTTCCTGGCTACATCTTTAAGAGCAGTATCAAGGTGACTGGGAAAAAAATGGTTTGATGAAAAAGATATCGCTATATTTTGGGGGGGTAAGTGGTTGCACACAATAAAATCGTCTGGAGCCTGGTACATGTTTTTAAAAATGGATCTGGATCCAGACGATCGATTTCATTTCGTACAACCACTTGACAAAATAAAATTGAGGTTTTTTTTCAGTCAAGTCAACTTTATTTGTATTGCGCTTCATCACAAAGCGGTCTCTTCGGGCTTCACAAGCACAAAGTCCCCCGCCAAAAAAGTCGTGTCAGCACTCCATCCGGCCAAGAGAATACTCCAAAAAGTCATTTGGGGAAACAAAAGACCAAACCTCAGGAAGGGATGACAGCCGAATGGAATCCCTTTCAGCAGGACCTGGCGGCAATAAATGTCGAGCGGGCGACATGAATACACGGAGTGGCAAGAATGTACTGAAGCGCTGAAGGTAGGCTGCCACTGGGAAGTGGTTCCCGTCAGAACCTTTCCCAGTTGGTCGCTGCCAAAGAAAGAGCCTCACTTTGCTCATTGTCACAGAGGGGAGGCAAGCGGCAGTGAAATGACAATTTCAGGAGCTGAGTTGGAGTGGGAGGCGAGTTCGGCATGAAGTGTGCTTTCACCGATTTCTGTCCAAATGAATCTCAAGTGGAGAGCTCATTTTGAAAGATGGAGCTTCTCGAATTCCCACATGGAGGGAATTCCTAAAAGCTGACCATGAATAGAGAAAGCACTCAAGTGGAGGATGAGTTGTGACGTGGACTGTGTTGCAGGTGAGCTGCTTGGGGGTGGAGCCCGCCGTGGAAGGTGACGACGCTCGTTTTGTGTTGACCTCGCGCAATCCCGATGGGAGCGTGGTGCGCTTCCAGTTGCTAGCCTCCTCCCCGGAGACGTGCCGGGCGTGGCTCAGCGACGTGCTTCAGATTTTGGAGACGCAACGCAACTTCCTCAACGGTGAGCCTCAAACGTCTTCGCCCACAATTATCGGCTTTGACTCATAAGAGGACGGAAATCGCTGTCAAGAAGCTCTTGAAGTCTGCGGCATTCGTCAAACGGAAAGTCACAGCAAAACCCGCATTATTTATCCCCGTTTCCTCCCACATTCCAAACGTGTCTCGGCCAGTGATAGACCGTTGTGCTTATTTTCAGGGCCGATACCGATAACGATTATTAGTCGTCCTGGAGGCCGATAACCGATATTTGAAGCCGATATTCATTTATTGAAAAAAGGGGTAAAATGGTGTCAAAATTTTGAAAAGTAAAAATTCTAAAACTTCACTTAGTATAAATGCCTTCAAGCACATGTTTATGAAACAACTTTAGTGATGTTAAAGTTTTAGACCGTAGAAAATAGACAACTTCCTTTTAAAAGCTCCCAGGCTCAGCTGCATGTCTTATAGTACAATGAAATCAAACATCTCTTTAAAAAAACAACAACATTTTCCATTTGTTGTTGAGTTGTGGCAGACTGACATTTATTCAAATTCCGGCAGTCTGTCATAGTGCGTGTGACTCGAGGTGAAAAAGCAAACAGGCAGCTTACTGATTGGCTGCAACCCAATGCACAAGGAACCAATCAGCTGGTGCTGTGGGCGGGCCAGTCTGCTTCTGCAGGCAAGGCCACCAGCACAGCAAAGAGAGAGAGAGAAAAGTGTGCTGCAGCGAGCCAAAATAAACCAGCTTTTAATTTATCGCCCTTGAAAGTTAAAAAAAAAAAAGAAAAATTGCCAAATATCGGCCCGATAATCGCTCTCACTCGTCTCGTCTCCCGCAACATATCATTAACTTTCTGTTTCGTTTAGCCTTGCAGTCACCTATTGAGTACCAGCGGCGAGAAAGCAAGTCCAACAGTTTGGGTCGCTGCATGAGACCGCCCGAGTCCACCGGCAGTGCCCTGAGACCCCACTCGTCGGCTTCCATTGACCGCCACCGGCTGCCCTCCCTCCATTCTCACAACATCTCCCTGCCCGCCCTTCATCTGCCCAGTCAAGGTCCGGCTCCAGGACCCGGCGAGTGCTGCTTCCTGCAAGATGTAGGTCACCTCAAAACTTCGCCGAGAGCCACCAGATGGCCGCTCGACAAACTCCATCTTTTGCTTTTGCATTTGCAGCCTGTTGCCGTGCCACCGTGCCTTGCCGAGTCCGTTTCGCCATCGCACGTTCAGCCGAGCTTGTCTGATTCCGCCGTTTCAAACGGGCTGTACACACCATCCTCACACGCGACGCAGGTATTTGCCCGTTCACGCTACCTTTTTTTTGGACTCCAAAACTTTGAACAGCTTCAGGAAGAAATTAAAAGCACTTTGCCTCGGTCGTAGTTCAATCCGTCGACGCGTGGGACTAATACAGGCACAAACGCTAATCGTGACTTGGTTAAAGTCGCACACCTGGAGGGCGATTCAAACGAGTCAAAACAACATGCTAGTTTGAGCACAAAACTCATGAAGATGTTTTGAATGCTACGACCTTTTCTCAACATTTTCATCTCTCACACTGAAAAAAAAAAAGGTGTGTCGCATCGACTCCATTTTGATTCGCCGAGTGGCTGCACAAAATAAAATCATCTGAATCCACATCCATTTTTTTAAATTATAATGACAAATGCCTTTGTTTAATTGACTCCGTTTTGATCATTTTATTTCGTGCAACCACTTGCTGAGCAAAAACGTTTTTTTGTTTTTTTCTTTTTTAAAGTGTAGTTCTTAAGAAAAGATCCAACGTTCACCCTGACAGTTTCAGCAACTACAGACAAGTGTCGAAGGTCCCCTTCAGCTCGAAAATTATTGAACCCCCCCCCCCAAAAAAAACCCCCAACTATTTCAGTCCACATTCAGGGACGTTCACTCCGCTGAGACGATCTTCACAGAAGTGGCAAATTATCTTTTTTAGCTGTGGACTGCGACGCCTCACCGATTGTGTTTTTATATTTTATCAGCGTTGATCGTAAAATCTGACGAGATTGTCTTAAAAGGTGAATCTGTGCTAAAGGCGAAGCTGGCTCCGATTTGATCTCTCCGAGAAGACGCACATTGTGACTGCTGAGCACCATTTTGTTGCGCCTAGCGATTTTATTTTGTCCAGTGGTTGCACAAAATATTTTTTTAAGTAGATTCATAGGCTACATCAAAAATTATCTGGATCCAGAGGATTTTATTTAGTGCAACCACCTGATGAAATAAAAAAAATTTTTTTTCTCAGTGTAGATTTTTATTTCTTGCAATTTTGTATTCAATTGATGGTTGTTGACACGCCACGTCTGTGAGTGACTGCCCAAGCTCTTCTGAAAGCGCTTTTCAAACAACGCCGCCGTTCTCCGTCTCATGGAAGCCGAGATAAACAAGATAAAGATAAAGATGTCCTTTATTAGTCCCACAATGGGGAAATTTGAGGTGTTACAGCAGCAAAGATATAGATCACACAGAGTCGGCGGCGTAATGTAGCCGTTAATGTATAACATTAGCAGCAGACATTCATAAAAAGCATGCAAATATACACAGTATAAACGTATCGAAGTGGAAGGAAACACTCCTAATGCCTGTCCATTATACAGAGGGGGAAACGCTGTAATGATAAAAACTACTGAATGATTGAAAATACTGCAATGATAAAAATATTGCAATGATAAAAGTACTGTAATGGTAAAAGTACCGCAATGATAGGAAATACAGTAATTATAAAAGTACTGCAATGATAAAAGTACCGTAATAGTGAACGTCCTGCAATGGTAGAAATACTACAGTGATAGAAGTATTGTAATAAGAATACTGTAATGGTAAACAAAATACATCATTGGTCGATGTTTAAGTACACCCTTGGCTGAAAGTACAGTAGAAGTTAATATTGCATCCTAGGACTGCACAATTGCACTAATGCCCTCCCGTTTGTAGGCCTGACCCAATGTTCAAACCCACCTGGGCAGAAAGGAAACACGAAAGCCAGTGTGCTCGAGAGTGCAACGCGCATCAACGAAAAAGTGAACGGCGCATCAACAACGCATTTCCGTGCTCGAGGAGCAGATGCTGAGTCTTCAGAGACTTTTGGCCGCAGCCTGAGCATATCCTGAATATTAATTTGAAATCCCGTTTCACACACAAAGTAGCGGAAGATTTTCCAGGTTGATCTGACGCATCCTGCGCTCGCTCGCGTCTTACTCGACTCTCGGCCGCTCCGTGGGCTCGCTTGCGTGTAAAAGAGCCACCGCTTTCGCATTTGACTCGAGCCCAAATGACTTCTTGTGCATCATCAACAGGAAGTGGGCAAGCGATGCCTATCAAAAGTTGATAATTGTTTCCCGTCCGCGGCTTTGGCCCAATTGGAGGCTCCAAACACTGCATTGCTTTCGTTGGCGTGTCGGCGTCAAAAATGAGCATTTTGATGAGCGGCGCTGAAAACTTGAAGAAAGCTTTCCGTTGGCGTGACGAGCGTTTCCTTCTGCCCGCAGAGAGCAAGCGACGGCTGCCGTCGAGGCCAAGCGGCGGAAGGCGGACACCAGGCCCCGTTTTCGGGTACCTCGGCTGGACGACGGCCGAGCAATTTGGCCCAGCTGGCTGAAGATGACCTTTGAACTCTGGGACGCTTGAGCACGTTGATGGAACGTCGAAGGAACCTTTGAAGGAACTTTAGGTCGCACTTGTAAATGAGTCTTTTCTTTAAAAATAAACCCCAAAAAACCAAATGCGGTGACGAGCGGCGGCCGTTTTGTGTGCACGTGAACGCAAATCAGCCCGCAGGATCTCGCCGGGCACGCTAAAGAAGGACAATCTGGATTGTGACGACGACTGCTTGTGACTTGTTTGAGAGTTTGTCGACGGGGTTGGACTTTCAAATGTTCATTCCTAACTGGGGGGGGTCACTGGATTGTGCCTTCCCGTTCGAACGTGCGCGCCAATGAATGGACGCTTTTTTTTTTTTTGTGCATGAGAGTGTGAAAGGATGTGCATGGACTCTTCCTGTACTCTCTGGTATTACAAAACAAGTATAGTTTTCCACCTGGCGCTTGCTCGACAGGAAACACTTTAATTGTGAATATTACACCAAATTCAAAAGTCAGCAAGAGAAGGACTTTGTCTTCACTTGCTGCGCACGCTCAGCAGCTCGCGTTGGCTGCATGTGCTTATTTCTTTTTTAATTTAAAAAAAAAAAAACATCGCAAAAGGCCAAGACATCCCCAACGCATGCTGATTTGTTCACCACAAAATTCTCTCGAGTATTTGTTTTTTTTTAACTTTCCTCCAATGCTGACAAGTGACTTTTTATTTCATTTTTCAGAGGACAGTTACATGACTGTCATGTCCAAGAATTAAAAACCAATAACCAGTGATTTGCTCTCTTGTTTTTTCCGTACCTTTTACTCACATGAACCAGTGGGAGTGGAATTGTTGTCCTTAAGTACATTTTACAGCTAAAATTCGCTGTATTTGACGACTTTAGTTTTTGAGACAACTTCCGCTGCATTTGCAAAGCCTTAATTTGACCAAATAAGATGACGTGAGGGCCCAAATGAGTTAGGAGAATCAAATCAACAGCGATTGAGATCTTTATTGATTAACTTTATTGAATTTTATGGTCTTATAAGGCAGAGGGGGGGGGGAAGGATAACAACTTTGAATGACGATGGCAACAGATTGGGAGAGTCAAGTCATTTCCATCTATGGAAGAAAGTTGGTTGATGTTGCCGCATAAAAGAAGGAGTCACGGTGAGTGTGTTGAAAACCTTCAGCTTCGCTTGGTAGACACATTTATCTAAATTGAAAAAAAGAGTGAATTGGATTGTTTTTAATCTAAATTAAATTGCATGTTTTTGGAGTTTTTGCATTGCCAGGAGCTGAATTGTTGCTTTCCTACTCTTCCCGACTCTGACATCCCATTCAGTCCAAATTTGTTGAAGCTGTGAGGAGAGGCGGCTGCAGCTGTTCAATAGGAAAAAAAAGAAGAAAGCAACTAAAGTAATAGAAAGACAAAGAGCGCTCTCTAGAGGTGGCCTTCGGATGTACAAGAACGGAAGAAAACCTGTTCAATATGCTCTCGCCTGTCAAAATCGCTCCTTTTTGACCACTAGAGGACGACAAAGCGCAGAGCTACAGTCGCCATCTCTCTCTCTCTCTCTCTCTCTCTCTCACTATCTCTCTCTCTCTCACTATCTCTGGCGCTCTCTCTCTATTTCATGGGTAACTTTCTCTAAACGCCCCTTGTGTGAAAACCGAACACGTTTGAAAACCTTATCCCGGTTTAAAACTCCATCATCTCACTATTATCATCGTATTGTTTTTTGAAACCCTAATTTGAATCGCTAAAACCTAATACGAATCCCTACTTTGAAACCTCAACTTGTTTAGAATTAGAACATTAGAAATCCCTTTATTGTCATTGTACTCAAGTGTGCAACGAGATTAGAGGGCTCCCCTCTCCAGTGCAATACAACAATAATACAGACAAATATATAAATTAGATAAATAAATAAGAGAGTGCAATGGAATTTAGTACTGAATAGGGTATATAAAAACACATCACGATGCTGTTCTGCAAGGTAAGGGTGTTCTCGTGTGTGTGTGAGAGTTCAGAATGGAGATGGCTCTCGAAAAGAAACTGTTTCTCAGTCTATTGGTCCTCGATTTGATGCATCTGTAGCGCCTGCCAGAGGGCATCAGGTCGAACAGGTGTGAGTTTGGGTGGGTATTGTCTTTGACGATGTTGAGAGCCCTTCTGAGGCACCGGGCGGTGTAGATGTCCGACAGTGAGGGGAGAGGGCAGCCAATAATCCTTTCCGCTGTTTTGACCGTCCTCTGGAGCCTCGCTCTGTCCGCCTCAGTGCAGCCGCCGTACCAGGTGGAGACACAGTACGTCAACAGGCTCTCGATGGACGAGTGGTAGAAGGCTAGCAGCAGCTTCCTGTCCAGGTTGAATTTCCTGAGGACTCTCAGGAAGTGCAGAATCTCCTTTGTTTTTGCAGTGTTAAGGTGCAGTCTGTTGTCCTTGCACCAAGCTGTCAGCCTCTTTACCTCCTCTCTGTAGGC